>NW_021167291.1:0-160900 GCF_003724135.2 Verticillium nonalfalfae
AAGGTGGTGTGATGCCCCGGGCGGGATCGTGAGATATTCTCTCTACCTACTTTGTTCCCCTCCCTCTCCTCTGGAGCCATGATTTTGCTACTTAGGTAGTTACCTTAGGCTGGGCGAGCAGAGAGAGGCGGTCCGAGGTCTGGCCGGATGGACCCATGGACAGGGCCAGGGGGTTTGGCAAGAAGGGTGGTCGTTGGATCGTGAGCAGCGTAGCTGAGCTGGCGGGTAAGGCGCCGCTGAAAATAGCACGAGAGGGCGCTACGAAGGTTCAGGGCTTGATTGCTTCTGTCTGCAGGGTGCGAGATTGAGGATGCGTGCTTTGGCTCCCGATGGCTTGAGATGGCGGGGGGGAAAGCTGCATTGTGTGCGTGCCGGATCGAGGGGTGGAAAGGAGAGACCGTGGGGATGATGGGAGGTCTGGGGTCGGAGATATTTGGATGAGCGGGGGGTTTCATCGCATTGCACGTAGTGTCTGTCGTCTTTGCAGCTGGCCGGGGAAGAGAAGAAGAGAGACAGAGAGTGGCGGTGTGTGGGCAACCGGCGCGTGAGTTGGACTCGGCTGAGGCCGGTGCGATGGATTTCGGAGGCAAGATGTTGATCAGAGGCGGGGTGCATGATGCGTCGGCTCTGCATGTGCGTCAACTCGGCTCATACAGGGCGGAGGATGCGGCTTGCCTCCGAAGATGGACAGATGTGGTGTTGTTCCATGCAGGACGCCAGGGAAGCACTCCAGTCCGCTTTCAATCTCTGCAGTCATCATGACTTGCTGCTCATCCCATTGGTATAACCATTATAACCATTGGAGGGAAATCACGGCTCATACAACGCTATGATTTGTCCACCCTGTCGCTAAGATTTGGAATGCGCTGCTACGAGTTCACCTGGGCATGGCTGGTTCCTTGCTACCTCGTACAGACAGTCACATTTCATTGATAGGCGCAACATGTGTGAAGAAACGCATGCCAGCCGCACAACTGTTTAGCCACGGCTAAATCAGACCCTGGCCTCGAACGGAGGACTAATAACTACGGACGGTTTTGAGCCCACGGAGACGGAAGGTTTCTGGGAATTCAGTAGCCTAAGGCATCGTCGCTGGGCTACGTGGTTTGGGTGGCAGTACCATGGTATGCTTGTGCGAGTAACACGGCTTGAATTGAAGACAATGTCCAACTCGAAAGCTGCGATGGCACAAGCCAAAGTGCGTGTGCCCGAAACTTCAATCCTGGCAAATGGGACACTTGGCATGTCTGGCTAAGACGGGATAACGTGAAGCGACTTCGACATTCCATTTCCTTTGAACCACGAGACTGGCGTTCCCGGCTCTGATCATTTATCTCACACGCGATCGTTTCGTAAGAGCGGCCGGCCATCAGATACCTGAGATGAGCGGCCGGCGAAAGGGTGGGACGGCGGGGACCCCCGTCCGAGCCGAGGTCGTTGCTTCACCCCCACCTGACCGAAGTGGCTTCGGAGCGGGATGGACGGAACCCTCGGAATTCGGCTTGGCGTGTTTCGGGCCCGTCTGGACCGGGTCTCATCCGTGTGCTGCCCACCAGCTCTGACCGTGATACGAGGAGAAGCATCCAAGCGCTAGGGTCCGTATGATGTATTTTCCGAAAGCCACAAAAGCAACAAGGGGGGGCGCCGGGATACCTCCGGACTCGCAGGCTTCAAGACTTAGGTGACCTGCTGGCATCCGTCACCCTGCGTCTGTTTGACGCGATGCTTAGTTCACTTTGCGCGCAATGTCACCACCGGCGGCGGGCCAATGAGCGGGAAACGGGTTTCAATGCGCCGTCGTTGCACGAGGCGATTTAATGGGCAGACACCCTGTGCAACAGCGACTCGGGCAGCTATGCGGTTTCCCTGCAGCGACGTCAGGCTAGCCTGTGTTCTGTTCAGCCGCACGAGCGTCTGGGAGTTGCCTCAAAATCGTACACGGAATGCAGTAAGCTGTTGTAACAACCCCTTGATACAATTCTGCAATTCTTGGTCATGAGCAGCTAGGGGCACCCGGTGGACTTTGGTCTACCCATCGTGGGGTAAGCTGGGATCGAGGCTGCTTTAACGGCCGTTGCGACACCGCCCTGCCCGAACACCATCACATCGCCTTTATGATATCTCGAGTGCAGGCTGAGTCGTTGTGCTTTCGATATGTTTAAGAAAATACTTGTCCGCGTCAGCAGTATACACTAGGTGCAGTCGACCAACTTCACAACTGTGCTAAGACATGTCAGCATTCTATGAACACTCGTGGCTTAGACTACCTGCCACAATACGTGACGTTGTAGCCGTGAAACCGAGTATGGCCTCACGCAATTCGGCATGCCTAAAACGAATGAAGTTGCGTCGTAAGAAATTAAATGATATTCATAAGTGGCGTCTGTGTACGGAAAGTGAATGAATGACACGGTGATCATGCCGGGTATATGCTGAAAAGTGAAAACCGGCCCAAGAAGATGAGAACTCGCAACCGATAGTCAAGCCGGTGTCCAAGGAATGAGTGTAGCCAACCAGTTGTGGATGGCCGAACCATCGTGATACCCTCCATATCGTCAATTACAAGGGCGTCACGTCCTTGTTCTCTTTCTCGTCAGGCGTTACAGCTTTTGCAAAAGCCTCTGGCGGCGTCACGACGAGCGTGTCCGGGCTCGTTGCGCTGTCTAGGTCGAGGCCACCGTCCTTTAGATCCGAGGAGCGTCGCGAGGTCCCCGGGATCCCTTGCGTCGGTCCTGGCGGTTGCAGGAGTTGGCTCAAGGGAATGGTGCCGGGAATCTTAGACTCGGGGGCCGCGATCTGGGAGCCAGCTTCCTCGTCCGCTCTTGGTGCCACCGGCGCAGTGACCTCTTGAACGACAGCGACACCATCCAGGGGAGCCGACTCCGGTTCCTTGGCGGGCCTCAAGCGAGCGTCTTGCGCAAGGATGCGCTTCGCCAGCCCCGTCACGCCACTGACGATGATCTCAGGCCTTTCCCAAGCCAGTAGACCCGGCTCACCGGGCGCGCGGTTGGTGTGCACTACGGCATATCCCGAGTTCGCCCAGCCAGGGCACGAGTACACACTCGCAGCAGGACGGGGCATATTCGCCATCTCAACATCCCCCTCCCTGACTCCGGCCTCCTCCTCGTCACCGAGAAACACGGTGATGGCGACCCTCGGCCGCGTATGCTCAGATCGTGCCTCGGCATGCCGCCCTACGCAGTGCGCCCAAAACCGCAGCGCTGCCTCGGGCCCAGGTAGCCACGCGAGCATGGCCAGCGTGACAATGTCGGCGGGAGTCAAGTCAGCGCGGGGCCCCAGCGTACGGAGGCTCTTGAGGGCGAAGACTAGGAGGCCGACGGGGGAGTCGCAGAGCGCATAGGCGAGTGTGTTCGGTTCGAGGACGCCGACCTTGTGAAGGCCGAACTGGGAGGGCGTGGTCGTCGCATCCTTCTTCAGGCTTGTCGTAGCTCCAGCGTCCGGACCTCGCAACGAGGGTGATCCGGCGGCGCGGCGGCTGAGGGCGGCAAAGTCGGCCTTTTCGTAGCCGAGGATGGGGGCATGAAAAAACTTGGCGAGTTTCCACTTAGCCCATTCCCACGGTGCAGTCTGGGGTTTCGGCGCGGCGAGGGGCGGTTGGATGAGGTGGGTGCCAAGGCAAGACGAGGGGTACTGATTCGCAAGTTGGTCGGCGAGCTGCCAGTCGATTTCGGCCGGGCTCGAGGAGGCGGACCCTGTGTTCGAAACGAGATAGTGCGGGTACATCAGGCGCGTCATGAGGGTGTTGAGGATGTCGGTCGTCGCGGAGATGGCTGAGGCAGAACTTGGGAGCGCATCGCTGAAGCCGAGACCGGGAAGGGCAGGGATGACAAGGTGGAAGGGCTGACCGCTATCGACATCCTCGGGTTCGGTGAAGAGCTTGACGAGGTGGCCCAGCGAAAGGTTCGTGAAGGGGAAAGGCGGCAGCAGCAGCAGAGGGACGGCGGCCGGCCTTGGTGAGCGGACGTGGATGAAGTGAATCCTCACAGGCGCCTCTGCGTCAGGCACGCTGATGTTGATACGGAACTGAGGGAGCTTTTCGTTCAACTCTTCCTCTTTCTGCCTCCACGAATACTGTTCCATCCTGCCAAGGGCAGACGAGAGACCCAGTCAGTCGAGAACAAGGCAGTGGTCACAGCCAGACTGTTTGTTGGCGAAGAGGCACTCACCAAAAGTCAATCAGCGGCTCGACCTGGGGCTTGGGCTCCCACCAGTCCGCCGACGTGGGCTTCGGAACTTCATGGGGGAGCCTCGTGAGCTCAAGCTTGCGCTTGGTGAGATCGAGATACTTGCTCGACACCTAGAAATGGTATTGTGGTCAGTCCACAGCACAGCCAGAATATCACATGGCAAGCCGCACAACGTACGTGGATGCGGTATGGCTTGATTTCATCATCGCCTGGCCCTCCATGGGACTCCACCGTATCGGTCATGTCGTCGTAAAATTTCAATGTCTCTTGTCGCGTCAATGTCGTGAGTTCATGTAGTCTTCTCGGGTGGCAGCCGCGAGGGGATCTGGAGGTTTCGCAACAAAACAAACACACGACGACCCATGCCTCGTGTAAAAGGACCGAGGCCAAGGGTCCAGGGTAATTAACAGACGAGAAGGTGTCCTGGTTGAGCAGCAGCAGTAGAAACCGCAGCCCTCGGGCCGCCAATGGACGGATGCATGGTCTCGTCTGCTTTGATGAAAGGGTCAAAGGTCCAATGTCCCCTGCCCTGGTCCTGCCCTGTAGGTGCTATCGCCAAGGATCCGCACGCGCCAAGTGGGCGCAACAGGGCCGGAGGTGTGGCTTGAACGCGCGTCAGCCCGGACGATGTGGCTCAACACCGTTTCACGATGTGGCACCGTCGCGGGTCCAGAACCAAAATGGACACATCGTCGCCAATGAGAGGTCGTAGAGCTCCGCATCATGGCCTCCACCAGAGCTCACGTCCTTGATCTGGACCCTGGGACGGCGGCCCGCTATGTGGCGGTGCACACGATATCCTAGCGTCCTGGGAAATGATCTTCTCAACGCCACCAGGCGTACCCAGTACATCGGACATGATGTGCCCCAAATGACGAATCAATGCCCTGGCTCCCGCTGTATTGAACGTCGTATTGTGTCAACTGTCCGGGTTGTCTTTCATGTGCCTTATTGGCCGTTGTTGGACTGTCATCGCTCACCGTTGCCCACGTTGACGCAGTCATGCATCTTGTCGCCACTGGTCCTGCCAATCCCACCAACGCCGGTCGAGTGGCTCGCTGGGTGTGGCGTCAAGGTCATGGACAGCATCAAGCCCAAGGCCTCAATCCTCAATGAACAGATCTAGTTTCCTGGCAGCATTGGAGGCCGCTCAAAGTAGAGTGAACCTGGCATGGATTCAGTTCACTCGTCTCGAAAGCTGCCGTGGGGTGTGTTTCCAGCTCAGCCAAGGAAAATGTCGTTCACTTGACATCCGAGACAAACACCGCCGCCGTTTACTCCTCCGTCTCTACCTAGGTAGGCTCAGTACTGATCACATTTGATTGTATAACTCGGCTGTCAGCGCAACCTCACATAAGCGCTGATAGATGCGCCTGACTTGAGGGCCACGTCGGGTATTTTTTCTTGCATTCGCTAATTATTCGACCTGGTTTATCTGCCGATGGCCCGAACTGGTTATGTCAGCAGCGATGAAGCAGCTATCGAGAGGCAAGGCGACGACATTATTCGCGTCTGATCATACCACAGGCGAGGTTTTGATCTCGTCGTCATTCATTCACGCAGACATGAAATGTAGCCAGTGCTTACATCCATCGCCACAGCCTCGGGAAAAAAAAAACCACAAGCTCCTTTGGGAGGATTAAATGCGCTGCCACCGCAGCTTATATCGATGATCATTCTCTATTTGGACGTCCGCTCTGCTTTCCGCTTTCGCCAAGTCAATTGTGTGGCCCGCTCCATCATTTCGTATATCCAGGGGAATCGCCTCGTCGCTGAACACGGCCTCGAGGGCCTGAGGGCCCTTTTGCGAGCCGGGCTCGCTCAGAGTCACCTTCTCCGCGACCTCTACCGGGCTCTATTGTTGCATTCCCGTGCATCATGCGGCTTCTTCGGCTGTCTACTGTTTCTCTTCACGTTAGAGAGATGCTGCTTGAACTGTCTTCAATTGTCCAAACGCTACCATGTCATTGCCCAATCCACCTTTTCCAGCCTTGCTAAAGTCTCACGCACCAGACTTGGCCGCTTTCCAGGATTGTCATTACGAACTGTGCCAGACATTTACAACATGCTGGAGGTGCCAGCAAAAGGACCCAGTTTTCTCGTTGCCGAGTTCAAGGCCACCCCTACACTGCTCGCCTGTGGCATGATGAGCGACGACGAAGCTCACAAGCTGAAACTCCGGCCAGGGCAATCAGCCCATTGCTTCATGGCAGCGACTGCGTTTCCATCCTACAATTTGAACAGCGCCACAGTTGATCATGGCATCAGTTGCAAAGGCTGTCAAATCCGCTTCGACAAGCTACGCGTCGATCCAGCCGATCAAAACAGGTGCTTCTCGTAAAAAGAATTCCTCGCCCATTTCCCAGAGTGCCCCGAAGCAGTGCAGCTCTGGGCCGAGAGCCTGGAAGGTACATGTTCGGTCGACGAGCCAGAGTTCACGCGCCGGTGCGGGTTCCTCAACCTTTTCGGACTCGATGGGTTACCTGCGTAAAGAACGAGTTGCATGTTCTACTCACACGGCACCACACCGACTTGTTCTGCCGTGTCAGAAGTACCCATGTCTTTCCATCATGATGTGGGAGATGATACAATCCATCGCCGTTTTGTAGCTTGCGGTGCACATGCCTCCTAAATAACGAAACTCGAATCCGGTGGCGCCTTCATCTGCAACATCGTCCATCCGGCACCAAGCACCCGATCGTTATAATTCTCACCTGTCAACTAACTTAAAATCCAGAGCTTATGCACTACTATCACATGTGAAAACAAGAAGCCCTTGCCACATTTGAGTGGCAGATTGATTGCGTCTGGGTTGATTTACGGAAGTCTTGGTACTGAAGCCTTAAGTGTTCATGGGCTCTTGACGATACAGTCGTCTATTCTCCTGACAGCCTGACGCATCATCACTGCGGAGAGCGGTTCTAAATCGATGAGTTCAGAGTAACTGATGAGCAAGTAGTCCGCTAAGTCCCCTCGTCCTTTGCCGAGAGAGTTGACGCGTATGCACTCTGAAAGCGCAATCGTCGGCTGCTTTTCATGCTTCTGTTACGCTGGTACGCGGAACCAGAGGCTTTACGTGAAATCGGCGCAGAATGAGCTGGGTTGTGCGTGTTCAGGCCCTTCTTGCTTCACTGGCGCATTCCGAGTTACAGGGGGTAACCGAGCTATCCGCAATATGAGGCAAGGCAAGATCACGACTCTTATTGTCTTCACACCTGCCCAACTGGCTTCTTGGTATACTATTCCGCTCCCTGCCGTCATTTCTGCCTTGTATGTGTGAATGAAGTTCCCTTTGACGCGCCTGCCTTCAAGGAATTCGAGGCGATGCACTCGTCTGACCAGTGCTCCCACCAGTACCGACACCTGCAGCCCCCGCCGCTCCGCCGCGAATATTCATAGCCCCAATACGGGACACAATGTTGCTCCCCACGGCGTCGACAGCACCCCGCGGTGAGGTCAGCGTCGGGCCCTCAGCCGCCGTCTCCTGTACTCGGAAGAGCTTGATGGCTGTGCCGTTCCAGACGCCCGCCGTTCCTCGAGCCACTTGTATCTCGCTGCTGAAGACAAAACTCCACACAAGCGACTCGTACCAGCCGAGCGCGAGCTGAGACCACTCAAACGAGTGCACCCGAACAGGCGCAGGGTCGACGCCCACGAGCTGGATCTCCTGGATCCTCTGCAGCGTCTCGGTCGACGCCGACTCGTTGGCGATCGTCTGGCGCGGCAGCAGAGCAGACACCTGCTGAATCACCGTGAGGATCGTGTGCAGCGGCAGCTCGGGCAGCCAGCTCTCGATCCAGTGCGGCGTCGGCTCGAAGGCCCCGCTGGTCGATCCGCCGCTCGCCGAGTAGCCACCGAGACTTGTTGTGCTGTTTTGTCTCGAAAAGTTGCCCACGCCGGCGGGCATCTTGCCTCGAGCCTTCTCCGACATGCCGCGCATCTGCGTCGGCACGGCGTCCTCGACATTCGAAGCCTGCGATGACGCCATGGATACGCTATCGCTCGTTGTTGATCGGGCTGGCGTCGGCTGGTGATCGTCGTCGCTGTCATCTTCATCATCTCCAATGGCGAACGTGTCGTCCTCTTCTTGCACGTTGCTGAGAGACGGGTGCTGCACTTGTGAAGCTGTAGGGCTCTGGATGCTGTCTACTGAGCTCCTGACTGAGCTCGGCTCTAATCCGTCGCCACTCCCCGCAGCCTCCTTTCGCCTGCGATTCCTCCTCTCAATCTCTTCTTGGCCGGATTCTAGCGTGAAGCTTCGCAAAGCCTCAATCTTCTTCTTGTTACGAACAATCGCGAAGATAAGCTCAGGGTTTTCTGCCACAGCGTCAGTCACGTCTCTACAATGTAGAGAGACAAGCGCCTAGCGGCATCAGGCCGATCTGGGGAAACACTCACTCCTGTACTGATGCTCGATGATAGAGTTGATGGATTCCAGGAGAGACCTGAGAAGAGCATGGTTTGTATCATTGGCAAGAAGGAACGATGGAGAAGACATGGAGGAAAAGAGCTGCAGCAGTCTGGATGCGGTGATGTGACTGATACCCTCCAGGTGAGCTGCGATATTGTTGATGACGGCAAGTAAGGCCGGGTAAATCGCCGTTAGTTTGCCCTGGCTGGTCGTGATAAGATTATAGATGGACTGCAATGGGGTCAGCTTTGATGGCTATGGCACGGTGCCGGAAGGTCTCCTTACTTGGACGAGGAAGTCGGCATATGTACCCCTGAACCCAGGGAGCCGTATTGCCGGTGGCAGGCTGTCCTGACCGGTGAAGTCCTTGTTCAGGTTCACACCAAAGTTTCTCTCCACACTGATGGTCTGAAGCAAAAAGGCGCACATGCGCACGACACCTTGCTTCGAGGCATCAGACTTGTACTCGAGAGCATAAAAGAGCGTCAGGATGACAAAGTCATGGGCCCTCTCCGTGTCGACGATGAAAGAACGGAACCTCTTGTTGCATTGTGTGATTTCCCAAAACAGCATCATCATCTCAGGCGCAAATTTGGCGGGCGACTGTGTTGACGGGATATAAGAGCTTCTCTCCTGCAAAGGCTGGTTGAGAATTCGGGTCATGCCATCAACAATGAACTGGAAGTCTTGTGGGCGATGCAACCTGCCCAGGAAGTGGCGGAAATAGTTTTTCTGGCTCTCGACACCACTCCCTTCTGGAATCGGGTAGAGAACTAAAACAAGCAGAAGCTGCAGTGTGTAGGTCACCAGGATGGACTTCTCGTCCCTGAACACCAACGTATTGTAAGGCACCCTCCACGTGGCTGGGTTCCACTTCAGCGTCTGTCAAAGTCAGCGTCATGTCACAGAGCTGGACTATAGGCACGCCTTACAGTATTGAGAAGCGAACACAGCACCGACAGGACGGCCTGCTTGTCCGGGCAGGAGCACAGATGTGTCAATGCCCGTACGCCGTGCTTAGGCAGCGCGCTGGGTGTCATGTACATACTCTGGCCGGCCAGAGTGAGGATCAGGCGCAGAATCTCGCACCTGTTGCTCTCATGCTCCTTTGTCGTCGGCACTGCCGTGTTGCATCCGACGCCACTCTGCCAAATGGCATACGAGACCTTGGGCTTTCCGTGCGGCTGCCTGGGCACCGTCAGATCGGAGAAGAAGAGGAGGTCGACCAGGGTATCCAAAAGCTCCTCGGCGAGGGGCTTCGCATCCTCAAAATCCTCCTCGGGCTCTTTCTTGATTGGAATTTGCTCCTCCTGCGCCTCATCGAACAATACCTCGGCGGCAAGAGATGACTTGCGCGTCCGCTTGCGACGTGCGCCCCAGAAGAAGGTTTCCTCCCACGAACTCAAGGACTCGGCCTCGTAGAGGAAAGGCAGGATGCGCGTGAGGACTCGTATGCAGTTGAGGGCGTCTCGCTCCGGAGCGATTTCGGGATCGGGGAAAGAAGGATGGTGCCGCAGGATGAAAAGTCGAGATGTCACGACGAGAATCAACGTTTCGAGGTTCTCCAGAGCATTGTCTCGTGTCCGTCGAATGTCGGCGGGGGAGAAGAGGCTGAAGACATCCTCGGCGGTTTCTGGCAGCTCCCAGAACTGATTAGAGAGTCAGTACAGCTGAGATCTTGAGAGCGCTTCCATGGGCACCCACTGAAGTCCAGTACGGGTCGTCCGCGGGTATGTGTCGTTCTTCGGAGAGTCTAAAGATGCCTTTCTTGAAGACGAGCTTCGAATCGCTGGCGCCCATGTTGTCGAGTCGTTATCATGACAACCGGGTCAAACCCAGTGTCGTCTTGGATGGTGCTCGTACAGAAAAGTTGCAGCGGGCTGGAAGTTGAGCTGGCGGGTCGTGGTTTGGCGGGCGGGTGGAATCTAGACCAAGTCCTTATCAGTGAGGTACGGTGTCGTTTGGTGTAGTGGATGACCTGGAGGTCGCATGGGCATCCGTCCCCAGATGGAGCTTGCTTGGGCCGCGGGGTTACGTAAGGCTGTGCTTCAACTGCCTGCTCCATGTCGCTCATGCTTCACCTCGCCCACTTAGTAAGCAAACGACACAACCTGCTGAGCCTCAGACCTGCCCAGCATTAGTTTCCCATCAGAGGTAACCTATGCAATGCCTCGATAGACCTCATGGTTCGAGTTCTGGATCGCCTGAAGTGATGTGCTATTCACGAGTTTCTACTTGGGAAGAAACTCACGAAGTCCACCATCGCGCTTTCTGAGCCAAAATTTGACGCGGTATGGACCCTCATGAGTGGGACGTGGGCATCACACCATCAAAGCTCCGAGTCGTCTCGGCTCTTGGAGGACATCCAGGGGCCTTATTATGAAGCTGGCCGCAGGTTCATCGTAGAATCCGAATCAACATTTCTGCCTTGCCCATTTTTGTCTTTTCCTTCACCATGTCCTTTCTTCGTAGCCGCGGACTGCGGACCACCCTCGTTTCACTTGCGTTAACCACATCAGCAGGCGTAGGCGCGTGCTTTGTTGGTCTTCAGCAATGGACCAAGCCGACATACTTTGAGGCGTTTGACTGTAGATCCCACCCTGTGCTGCATCACCCGAGCCTGGAGCCTCTGCGTCTCGCGGGAAAGCCCCGGTTCGGCGACAGTTGTGTCCGGGAGGTTGCTTTCCAGGACATCGAGCCCGAATTGCTGCAAAACGGGCTTTCTGGAGGGACAGCCTTGTTAGAGCAGTTCGCTGGGGGAGTGTTTGGTCGATACGGTATGAATCGGCACTCGTCTATTCTGCGAGAAGAAACAACTTGCGAAAGATGGATGACAATGGCTTACTGACGTCTCAGCATTTCGGATTCAGCGCAATCTCATGAAGAAGTTCCGCAAGAGCGATGCGAACTCGACCGACTTGTGGGAGGAAGAGCAAATCAGCGACAGCAATTTCAACATCGGTAAGGGACAACCTCAATCACACATCCCCCCCCATTTCGGTATTTCTGACGTTGCGAAACGCAGGCACCATTATTGCCGATGATTTTATTGTGCGAGACAAATCATCAACCTCGATCATGTTGCAGGGAGGGACATCACCCCGATATTCGCCGGATGAGCCTCACGAAATGGACACCATCGTCATCCTGCGAGTCAACCTGGACCGAGAACGACAATTGGCGGAGTTCAGGCTCGAATGCATCGTGGCGACCAACGACATCACGGCAGACGACCGTCCAGCACTGGGCACCGCTGAAATCTTCTTGCACCAATGCTACTCAAAACTACTGCTGACAGCAGGTTCAGACTCTTGCATTTCATAGAGCCGCCAGAGTTTTCAAGCCATTCCATAACTTTGTCCCTAACTGTAATCATAAAGACCAGATAGAAAGCATTGTTGCGCATGTAAAGCATGAGGTTCTAGACCCGATAAACCAGTCTCCTCATGGCAACTCCACTTCACGCTGCAACACCCTACGGAGTAGCACATTCATGATCATTCGCCCCAAAGCAGCATCATGTCAGACATGATTTCAGAATACTTACATATCTATTACACTGTGTTTCCGGCTCATGGCCGACCGCTTTGACATCGCAGCTGGCGCATGAGCCACCAATCATTATATACCTAAAGCAGTGACAGCGTGCCCTTCGTCAAGCCAAGTTCATCGCCGTCTGTCATTTATCATCCTGAAGCAACATCGCCGTTTGCTCGCGCCGGTCACCTAAGCGACGTCGAGGATCGCCTTCCTCGCTCGTACAGCCACTTGTTGTTGAGTCCGACACTTGTGCGCTTGCCTGTCGACGGGCTGGGCGATGTGGGGTCGGCGAAGAGGCCAGAGGAGCCGCTGGAAGGCAGAGGGCTAGGAGACCCGAAAGAGGAGCGGCGGTTGTCGTTTAGCCCACTGGCGAATTTGGAAGGGCTGCTGGCCGGCGAGAAGGGCGAGCCGTTGAGGTTGCCTCCGAAGGCCGGGCTGCCACGTCCAGACAGCGGCGAGCTCGCATAGCTGCGGTTGCTTGCTGGCGAACCTGCAAGTGACGGGGTCCTCGAGTAGCGCGGCGGCGTGCTGAAGACGGCGTCAGGCGTGGCAACCTTCGGTCCGGGGGGGAGGCCGAGGAGCTGGCGCTGGGCGGCGGAGAGGGGGATATCGCTGAGGTCGTCAGTCGTACGGAACAGTGGAAGCAAGGCGGTGACGGAGTTGGCGATTGGAATGGTCTTCAGGACCAAGTAGGCCCAGCCAAGGATCGACCTCGTCGACTCTGACACTCTGCAGATGGATTAGTATGCGGAGGGCTTGGGTTCTTGGTCGGGCGGAACACGTACAGCTTGTGGCTGATGTAGCGCTGGACCAACGCTTGGGCTACCCAGAGAGCGACGAAGAAAGCCACATTCTGAGCAACTTTTCTGACGTTCTTCTCCGAGAATGTTGTCGCGTTGCGCCGCCTCGAGATCTCGTCAATCCGTGGGTGTCTCCAGGTGCCGGGACTGTCAACGACGGGCGCAGCATTTTGAGTCTGGGGTGTTGACTTGGCGGGGGTTCTGGTAGCCACCCTGCTCATCATGGGCGTTGACATTGTTTCTGAGGTTTTGGACCGGACGTCGTGTGGGCGGGCGAGAAGATCGATTAATCGGGAGGTGAGGCGGGTGAGGAAAGGCTTGCCTGAAAGGTTAGTCGAGTTTCTAGCCACGACTGCAAGAACAGGCGGTGATACTGACAATGTCGGGGTAGTTATTGAGGTAGAAAGTGTGGCGGACCTGTTGGGTTAGTAAATCTTCAGCCTGGCGGCCGAGGTCGTCGCGGCGCTGCTCCGGATTTCCCTTGTGTCGAGATGCGATGTTGGGCAGGAAGTTTTGTTGACGTTGGTGATGAGATTGGGGGTTGCGCCGCGAAAACAATCCCCCAGTTACGCTTCCGGAGCGGGAGCCCAGCACGGACGAGCAGCTTGCAGGGGTGGTGTGGTGCGGTTCCTAGGTGCCTACTGACCTCAAGGGCTCTAAGGGGATACCTAGGTGAGGTCAGCACCTGCAAACTGGAGGCGCCAGGGGCAGGCGGCGGTAGTGCGGGGCGTTATTGCCCGTCTGCCACGTCTGACTGGGTGAACAATAGCATCAGCCACAGACAGCTCCGACGGCGGGAGGGAGGGAGCTGGCGTCCACAGCCCACCACCTCGAAACGTAACAGTACATCGCCCGATTCCCGACGCCCACCACCTCCCCGACATACAAAGCCCCAGTTGCCCCTCGTCGACTGGAATGATTATTGACGCAGGTCCGTCCCGCAGCTGCTAGGAACACGAAGCAGTTACTGAGACAGCCGTGTACAAACTTGGTTTTGTCCTTGACCTCTACCTCGATCTCGCCTTTGTGCCCGACTCTTCCACAGAACCGCCGTGAGGGCACACGACCCAACTCTTTCTCCCTCTCTCTCTAGCCATGGGCACCATCGACAACCTTCTGGTCAGCCTCGACCAGAGCGTCACAGGCCTCTTTGGACAATGGAATGGCTACACAACCGCCATGGTGACCTTCCTGGTCATCATTGTCTCCTACCGTATTGCTGCCAGCCAGGAGCCCGACACGCATCCAATGTTACTTGCCCGCCAGGCGCAAGGCTCGCCTGTTCGACAAGAGGGCGAGTCGCCCATCTACCGATCCCACGCCTCACCGCACGGCATGCCTCTCAATAGTGGACTGAACGTCAAGGACTCTGGGGCCTCGAAGTGGTCTAGAGGAAGAGACGGTGATCTCCGCGACATTTGGAGGAGGGCCGCTGGCGGCACGCCCGACGAAGACGGCAAGCCTGCCTCGGGCAAGGGCCGCCTCCTCACAGTCCATGGTGCCCGTCAAGTCATCGAGGCTGATATTGGTTCGTTGCAGCTTTTCTCATCATCGCGGTGCTTAGGCTAACCCCGCGTCCGTAGACGATGTGACGCGCCAGATCAACCTCATCGGCCAGCACATTCACGAGCAGGGTGGAATCCGCGTGGCCATCTACCTTCCCAACTCGATCGAGCTGGTTGCTGCGCTCTTTGCCTGCAGCTTCTACTCCAACCTGACCGCCATCCTCATCCCCTTCGACGTCTCCGACGAAGAGCTCATTTCTATGCTGCGCCGCTCCGCCGCCGACACCGTCGTCACCGCGCCCGGCGCCTTCCCCTTCGATGCTGTGGTCAAGGCCTACCCATCATTGCGCCAGCTGATCTGGGTTGTCGACGAGGGCAGTAAGCACATGGACTGGAACGAGGTACCCGAGGGCATGGGAGGGTCCGTCAATGTCGCAACGTGGCAGGAAATTGTTCAGGAGGCCCCGGCCGCCGCAGGCCTCGAACTGCCGCCCGTGGCTGGGCAGCACGAGCCGGCGGACATCATCACCTTCTGGCAGTCGAGGACCGGCACCATGGAGGAGATGGTGCGATTCTCGCAAGCCAACCTGATCGCCGGCATCGCCGCTCAGCTCGCGGCGCTCCCCGTCTCTCAGCGTCTGGGCCCCTCCGACCTCTTCCTCCCCGTCGACTCCCTGACGAACACGTACACTCTTGTTCTGACCCTGGCCGCCCTCTTCTCCAACGCTTCTGTCGCCTTCAGCTCGGTCGCGGGCAAGTCAGCCGAGCTCATCCTCTCAACGCAAGGCATCGCGCCGACGGTTATTGTTGCCTCGCCGGAGACGCTGCTCAAGACCCACCACGAGACCACGAGCAAGCTCACGTCGGCCCTGGCCAGGCTGTCCTACTGGCTCAAGTCGCGCAGCCTCGTGGACTACGGCATCATGCCCGTCGCATCGGTCGCCACCAGCTTTGGCGACGCTTACCTCCCCGCCATTGGAACCACGCCCGGCAAGCTCCGCGTCGTGTACACGGCCGAGAGGGTCGGCGCGCATTCTGTCCCGCTGTCACCTCGAGAGCTTTCGGATCTTCGCGTCTTCCTCGGTGCGCGCGTCATCTACGCGCTGACGGCCTCCAAGGTCGCCGGTGCCGTCACGCAGACAGGGTACTATGATTACAGGGTGCACGGCCAGGACAGCCAGCGCTCTCACTTTGGCCCGCCCGTCACGAGCACCGAGATTCTCCTCCGCGATACGGCGGATCTGAAGACGACGGACGAGGTGTCTCAGGGACAGGTCAGTTGCTTCACATCATCCTTCGCCGGTTTCTCTTACTGACAGTTTCCAGATTATCGTTCGGGGTCCCTCGGTGGCTGGTGGTGAAGCCGCGCTCGGCGTGTCTGCCAGGATGAGCGATGACAACACGGTGTCTTATGTTTGAGGCGAACATCTACAAAGCCACAATGATCTTCCTTGGACGGTCAGGGTGCAGGCTGATTTGCTTTTCAGCCCTGCCCTCGTAAAATAACTCATGTAGTCCTGATGGGGTGTTTGCCAGCCCGGACGTTTCAATGATATAATGAACATGCAGGCTTCGCTTGATTTTAAAAAATGAAAATCCAATCCATGTAACCAATGGCCGTGGCCCGCTCGAGAGTCTTCAACTGCGCCCAAGGCGCTGCAGCAGCCTGCCTGACTGACCTGGCCCTCTCGTGCACGTTTGGCCTGCAAACAGTTCATCGCCTTTCTAGCGTCGCGTGCAACGTGTGCTGCCGCATGAGCGAGATGCAGATTAGCGCCAGGATCGAAAGTCCCAGCATAGTGAGCCACACGCCGCGGAAGGCGCCCATGAACGATTCGACGACGCCTTGCTTCCAGCCGGGCGGCAGCCGGTGCAGCTCGTCGAGGTCGTCCCGGATGCGGGCGATGATCTCGGCGGCGTGAGGGTAGTCACCGAAGCGGGCCCAGAGGTTGGCCTTGAGGATGTTCTGGTAGACGGCGGAACCGACCGTGACGCCAATCGTGCCGCCGCAGCTGCGAGCCAGGTCTGTGGTTCATCGTCAGTGACTGAACAGAATAGAAAAGGGCATCCAGGAGGATGAGAATCAACGAGAGGAGTCTTGCGAGACGTACATGTGGCGGACGTGATGACGGCTTGCTGGGAGTGGTCGACAGCCGCGATGCAGGCGAGTAGCGTAATGGTCAGCATACCGCCGTAGCCGCCGCCGGCCATGAAGAAGACGAGGCCGCCGGTCCACGTGGGCGTCTTTTCGTCGAACGAACAGAGGACAGCGACGGCGATGGTGAGGAGAGTCAGGACGGCGGTGCCGAGGAGAAGGTAGCGGCCCGTCTTCTTCATGAGGTAGCCGCAGCCGAGGGAGAAGACGGAAATGCCCAGCGGAGAGGGCAGGAGGCGGAGGCCGGCGTCAGTGGCGGAGAGGCCGATGACCTGGAGGTAGAGGGGCACGTAGAAGAGAGCCATCATGATGACCATTGTGCTGAGAAAGTTGCAGAGGCAGGCCGCGATGACGGTGCGGTGCATGAGGAGCTTGACAGGAATGATAGGTTGCTTGGCTCTGCTCTCCCAGATGATGAAGGCGACAAAGGCCACGACGGAGAGGGGAATGGTCGTCAGGGGCAGGGGGTGCAACCAGGGCACGATGTTGCCTCCGGCGTTGAGGCCGAGCAACAAGAGCACGAGGAACGAGATAGTCAGGAAGGCGCCGACAAAGTCGATGCGAGCAAGGTACGACTTGTCGGACGCCTTGGGAGGCACGCGCACGAGAACGGCGACGATGATGGCCGAGACGAGGACGGGCGGAACCTGGATCAGGAAGGCCAGCCTCCAGCCCCATGCCGTGTGGTCGTTGATGAGACCGCCAAAGACACCGCCCAACATGGCACCGCCGCCGTACGCGATGTTACCGACGCCCTGGATGATGCCGCGTTTGCGCAGAGGAACGAGATCGGAGGCCAGGAAGGTTGAGATGGACATGAGGCCACCGCCACCAATGCCAGCAATGACTCGGCCGAAGATCATGACGTGTTGGTCCTGGGCGAGCCCGCAGATGAGGTTCCCGGCAGCGAAGAAGACATTGCTAAAGATGAGGCCTGGTCCACGGCCGAAGATATCCGTCAAACGACCCGATAGAGGCTGGCAGGCAGCGTTAGAGATGAGGTAGGCCGTGGCGAGCCATGATAGGAGACTCAAGGACTTGAACTCGCTCGAGATGGGGGCAGATAAGGTAGCGATGATGGTGGAATCAATGGCACCGAGAAACACTCCCAGGTAAGCGGCGCCGAGAATAAGAGTCAGCCGCGTGGGAGAGACGCCGTCGGCAATGACGGTTGTCTCGCGATCCTGGTCCGGTAGTTCTGGCTCGGGAATGGAGTCGGTCTCTGAGGGTCCGAACCCCGTAGGCCGTCGTCTGGGCTCGTTGAGGAGAGGGGTCGTTTCGGAGCTCTCATTGGGTTGGGTCTCCGAGGGCCTGATGTCGTCAGCCATGGTGGTGTTGGCGTATGTGAGACCTTTGCTGTTTACCGAGGCCGTGAGGATCTAGTGATCTCTATGATTGGAGCTGGGGGCAGGCGAGAAAGAGAGAGAGGGAGAGAGGTGCTGCGAAGATATCGCGGTTAGTTGCGGATGTTACCCATTACGCCTTCCTGGACCTGGCCTTAGGTAAGGCACCTTAAGGAAGGAGAGATGGAGCAAGAGGAAGGAGGGGGGCCGATGACGGCATCTCGAGGCAGCTTACCTAAGACCCTTTCTGCAACGGATTGCGTGGCTCGCACCTTCGGCACCCACGCCTACGCCCTGCAATGACATGGCTTTGACATCCATGGCAACCTTGATGGCCCGAAACCGGGAGCCGATGAATGCCACGACCTGCTCAGTGACTCCCTTCTCCCTCCGCTGAAGTTTCTTCTTCTCCTCTACATCCGTTTTCTCTTAGCAAGCGCGTCGATTCACCAACCCTTCGTCTTCGGGCCCTCGTCAACGATCAGGACCTGTAATCATGATTCGACCAACCAACGGCGGACATACCTAGCCCCGCCCCATTTGGCCTCCAAGGATGGAGCCCCTGCAGGTCAGGCCACCTCCGATGTTCGCAGGCGGAGAGAGAGTGTGTTTATGAACCTCAAGTGAAGGCTGGAAAACTCGACCGCCGCCGTTCGGTGACCTGAAGCATACAATACAGGTGCATCATGCCTGTCATCAACCGGAGTTACGACCTGTCTGGACTCTGTGAGAAAGTTGAATCACACCGACCGCAAATGACACGACGGACACGAGCAAGGAGGTGGGGGGGGAGGTAGCTGAGGCCAAATTCAGGTGGAACACAACCAACGGATGAGGACTCTACGGAACAGACCATCAACCGATGAGGACGCTGCGCACCTCTGATAAAACCGGCTACTAACATGTAGGCCTCAGTGGGATCATCTTTGGATATAACTGGCGTCTCTCCGTCCTACAGCCACCTCATGCTACATCATCATCAACACACGTACTCACTTAACAAGTACCCAGGGCATCGACAGACTCATCGCCTTCATCACCCTCTTTTCTCTTCCACTCTCACCTTAACACATTTACTACAATGGCGTCTTCGGAGATCCTGTCGCAAACCCTGTACTCCATCACCAACATCAAGCTCGATCAACTTGACAAGCAGAAGAACGAGTATGAATCGGCAAAGCGTGCCCTCCTCGACCGCGCCAGCGACGAGCCGGAGCCTAAGCGCCGCGCCCTCCTACTCGCCGAAGGCCTCGAGAAACTGCCATCCATGACTCCTGTCGCCGACAGCTCCACAATCTCTCTCGAAAATCTGAAGCGTTTCATTTTGCAGGCCAAGCATGACCCCTCGGTCTCCCAAGACTTCATCAACGACTACGAGCAGTCTCTTAGAAACGAACTCAACGTCCAGTCAGAGAAGTATCGCTTCGCCGAGCTGTATGGGAAGCTTGTGAACGAATGGATTTCGGCTGGAAAGGCCGACAGTGCCTCCGACTCCGACACAGCATCCAATGCAGGTTCCGACGCAGTCTCCAGCTCAGGGTTTCTGCCCGTCGGTCGGGCAGAGTCGCACGAGCAGCGTGCGACATGGGAGGAGTATGTTTTCACAGCCAAGGACACGGACACGCGCGCCATCAAGTCTTATCTCGAGGGCCTCTTCCGATCATCGTCGAAAGACGTCGAGGAGGCCTTCAAAAGGCTCACTGATGAACTGGAGGACTTTCAGAAGCTTTGGGACAAGCGGACGCATTTTGATGAGCAGGTCTTGACGAACTGTATCAGTGGTCTCCTGAGAACGGATATCCTGACAGACCAGAAGAAGGCGACCTTGAACGACTTTCTCAACAACAAGATCGTTCTCCGTGAGATCGCTGACGTGCTCAACATGCGCATGCAGACACGCAAGTCTTGGTCGTGGGACTCGGTGTGCACCATCACCCCTCGCCGCCAGCTGAACGGTCGCTACCGCTTCTACCCGGATGAGGATCTGCTTCAAACACTATTCCTCTACTACATCGGGAGGAGCTGGGGTGTGCTGATGCGATCCGCCTTCTCGGACTTCCTGGCCGCCCCCGGTGTACCAAAGACGACGGTGCCGCCAATGGACAAAGAAGATGCCCGCCGGCGGATGTTCTTCCTCAACACGCCTAGGTATCAGAGTGCTAACGGCAGCGTACACCAAGACTTGGATAATCATTACCGAGCCGAGGTGTTGCTCGACCAGTTGCCCGCGACCATGGACGAGCAGCGTGGTGGATACAACCAAGGGGAAGCAGCCGCAAACGACAGCAGGAAATCTCACATCAAGGTAGTTCAGAACCTTTTGCATATTCTGCAAACGAGCATCATCATGAAGACCAGGCTCGGTCAGGACATCACCGTCATTCGTTCCGACTTCAAGTGGTTCGGCCCCAGCGTTCCGCACTCGTCCATCTACGCGGTGCTCGAGTTCTTTGGTGTTGACACCGACTGGATCGCGTTCTTCCGGAAAGCCCTGGAGTGTCCCTTGCGATTCGAAGAGGACCCCTGCGACGCGCAACCGCAGGTACGGAAGAGAGGCACACCACTCAGCACGCCGATCGCCGACTTCTTCGCTGAATCGATGCTGTTCTGTCTCGATTTTGCCGTGAACCAAAAGGCAGACGGTGCGCGACTCTACCGGCTGCATGACGACATGTGGCTCTGGGGCTCCGAACAGAGGTGCGTCGCCGCCTGGAGCGCCATCACCGAGTTTACGAAGCTCATGGGGCTGGCGATCAACGAGGAAAAGACGGGCAGCGCCATCATCCGGCCGAAGTGGAAAGTCCCGACACCTCCAGGACTCAAGAAGGGACTGCCAAAGGGAAACGTGGTCTGGGGGTTCCTCAAGCTGGATGCAGCGAGCGGACGGTTCCTGCTGGACCAGGACAAGGTGTCGACGCACATTGACGAGTTGCGGCTGCAACTGGACGCGTGCAAAAGCGTCTTCGACTGGATCCAGGCGTGGAACATCTACGGGTCACGGTTCTTCAGCACCAACTTTGGCAGCCTGGCCAATTGCTATTCACGGGCGCACGTCGACAGCATCCTCCAGACCTTTCAACGAATCCAGGAATCGCTCTTCCCCGGGGTCAGCGGCGGTGTTGGGGCGCGGCTCAAGCAGATGATCGCCGAGCGATTCGGGGTGCAGGATGTGCCGGACGGGTACCTGTACTTCCCCCTGTCGCTAGGGGGCCTGGGTCTGCAGAATCCGTTTGTGCCCATGTTTCTGCTGCGGGAGTCGGTGCTCGAGGATCCGGGCAAGGTCATGGACGACTACATGACGGAAGAGGCGGCGCGGTACCGGGCAGCGCGAGCGGCATTCGAGTCGCCGCACGACGACCTCGACGGGACCAACAGGATGAACCGGACGGTTGAGGATCTGAAGCGCGACTACCCAGACCTCAAGAACGAGCGATTCTTCAGCTACGACGAGTACACGCGATACCAGGAGAGAACGTCACGGGCGCTGGGCAGGGCGTTTGACCAGATGCGCAGGGAGCCTGAACCCGAGCCGCTGCGGGAGATGGAGGATGGCGTGTGCTCGGGGTCGGCATGGCAGAAGCTGTCGGCGCAGGAGCGATGGGTGTGCCGGCAGCACGCAAAGGACATGGTGTCACGGTTCGGGGGCCTGGCCGTGGTCGAGCAGGGTCTGCTGCCGATGGGCATGATGGGCATGCTGAGGCAGAGCCGGTTCAAGTGGCAAGGGTGAGCCGGGCAATGCGTGGGAGGGCTGGACGGCTAAAGAGGTTCGCAGCAAAAGGACGACAAGACGAAGAAGGGGTCAAACTGAGGAGGGAGGGGGGGGGGGCATAGCCAAGGCGAACCGCCGGGAAGGGAAACGATGGCGATGCTCACCAAAGGGTGCCTTCATCTAATCATCACCGTCATTGCCGTCATCACGGCTCGTTATCGCCTCTCGTCCCGTCCGTCTTCTTGCGTCAGTGTACGCAGGACAGTCGATGAGGCAGCTCGACGAAAAGTCACGCCACTTGCAGCCCGTCTTCTGTCTCGCTCGTGATGTTCCCACTTCCTTCCCATTCAAGCCAGACCTCCCACGCCCTCCCC
The DNA here is from genome assembly GCF_003724135.2 of Verticillium nonalfalfae. Lineage (NCBI taxonomy): Eukaryota > Fungi > Ascomycota > Sordariomycetes > Glomerellales > Plectosphaerellaceae > Verticillium > Verticillium nonalfalfae. Next base: position 22,046 of record NW_021167291.1, read on the forward strand.
TTGTCCCAGTCCGTCAGTGTGCCTCTGAACACGAGAAGGACGGTCACGTAAAGAAAACTGTAGACAGCCACCCAACTTGACCTCACCTTCACTTGGATCACCTCACTCAACCCCCACTCGCCGACCCATCCCACTCTCAAGTCCGCCTACCCCACCACCCTTTCTGCTTCTCTTAACCCACCCCCCGTCCCTCCTGCGGGCGTCGTGACGTGCTCCGGTGCAACCAACATAGCGAACACTCCGGAGGAACCACCTGAGCCCCGGTACCTGCATCTCGCATGCTGCTTGCCTCAATCCTCGCCAGGGCGACACAATGGCCGGGTCAGGCCTGGCCTGGCCTGGCAGAGAGGCCCAGTTGTCCGAAGGCAGAAAAGAAGGTGAGCGTTCCTTCCCAGGTGGGGAAGCCGTCCACTCGCCGTCCTTTCGAACCCCCCGTCGAGCACGTCTTATCAGCACCGCCGGAGCCGAAGTCCTCTTCGAGAAGCGCACTGGTTCTGCAGGCGCCGCATCCCGCCTCCTCCCCCAACCCCCCTGTCCGAGAGAGGTACGATGCTCTCATCTACAGGCTTACAGGTTCCATGCTACGGGCTACGCAGAGGTTCCAGGCTGAAAGCCGAAAGCCTGCCGCCGTAGCGTTTGATGGCTTTTTGACCACCACCCCTGCCCTGCCAGGAAAGCGCCATCATCGGAAATGGAAGCGCCCAATCTGCCCTGTATCGCAGCTTGTCGTCCTTCTAGAACATCCACCCTCAACCCCCTGTCCTAAGCACCCTACCCTGCCAAATGTCTTTCCTCCTGCCCCCCCCCCCCTCCCTCCTCTTCAGCCAGGGAGGAAGTCGTTATCACCACTGTGGGCCGGCCAGCGGCGAGCGTTGCCGGGCGCTACCTTGGCGCAGGACCACGGTAGAACGAACAGGAACGAAACAGAAAGGCAGGAATCGCGATCGCAGTCCAGGGGATCAGGGTGGGGGAAGGAGGCGGTATGGGTAGGGGGTTTCCTTCGGTCTCGGTCCCTTTGGTCTTTCGCTCTCACCTGCCGTTTATTTTGCCTCTGTTCTAGCTCAAATTCTCGCTCTCTCTCTTTCTCTTTCTGACGACTTACCTATACCTCCTTTGTTGCGGGGGATTCGGGCGCCGCCGAAGCAAGTCCTGGGGTCTGACCGGGAATAGGCTCCCAGGAGGGTCGGGGGGGCAGGGGACTTTTGGGGCAAAGGTGGAACTCGCCGAGGCTTTTGGTGACATCAACTGGGAAACAGGCAACTTCGGGTGATATTCGGGCGCTGCACTTTACCCCGACGCAACCTCGGGCAAGGGGGGGGGGGGGAGAGCTCAGCCAGCCAGCCTTGTTCATAGGAGATTTCCGATATGGGGGACGGGAGGTCAGTCTCGTAGAACCGAGGCTTTTGTTGATGGGTTTTTGCCGTTTTGGCCCTTCTCTTGGAATACAACTTCGCGCCAAGCAATGTTCACATGCGTGCGGCGAGTCGTACCGCCCCAGCGACCGGAAAATCTGGCGGACGCCGTCAGCTGTCCACGAATTGGATGAGGACGGGGCGTCGATGAATGGGTACGGGGGCGGTGCCACGGAGATGGCGACACGGAGATGTCCAGCGTGGACCGTGGAGTGCATACAGGGGAAATCAATCCACGGCATGACCAAGTGGGAAGAAGAAAAAAACTGTTCTTTGCAACATTTGAGTCGGGATGGCATCATTGCGAGCAATACGAGCTTTTTCGGCTTTCTGTCACATTCGCATTCCGTACTCTGCGCTACAGATTTGCAAAAGACAAGGTATCACGGGGAGCCATGGAGGGCAAAAAGTTGGTTGTGGTGATGGTACATGTTTTTTTCGCACGGCTGTAGCCGTGTTTCGTTCGTCAAATAGGGTTAGGTATGACAGGAGTAGCTAGAATGCCTTGACTTTTTGTTCGCGTGTTTCCCCTTTTCCCCCTGGGGCTCAAGTGGCCCATCTCGAGTCATCCGCTCGCTGGTTATTGCCCCGTTCGCTGATCGCTGTAATCCCACTTTCATAGTCGTCAAGTTCCAAAACAGATCGGATAACAGGAAAAAGAAAAAAGTTTCCAAGACCTCCGCTCGCGCGTATACTGACTCGCGAAGTTGTCTCTGTCTCGCCGCGATGATCCGGCTCATGTCAAGCAAGTGCCGATCGAAGATCCCAACCGCATCCATCCGGGCTTTATTGTCTCAGAACATGATCCACTCAACTTCAACGCCAGGTCCGCCGATGCACCGCGTCCAGTTGAAGGGGCCGCGGCGCATCGCCTCAACCCGCGCGGCGCCAGGGCTGCGTGCCTCGAGCCCCTCCTTCCAGTCACCAGCCCACAGGCGCTCGAGCACATCGAGTGCTGCAAGATTGTTCATGTAGCCCGATCGTGTCATAATGTCTCGGCACTTGCTGCGTACAATGTTCTGCTGCAGCTCATTGACGCACTCGCTGCCCGCGACAAAGAGAGGCCAGAGCAGGAACTTCTCTGCAGAGGAACCTGCCTCGAGAGACGTTGCGTAGTATACCACCTGCGAGACCAGGTTCTGGAAGTTGCTGTGGTTCGACGGCACATTGGGCGACGCAAGACGCTCCGTGTACAGCAGAGCCGCGTAGCGGAACGCCTCGGAGAGGGAGCCAAGGTCGCGGATCTGCGAGGGTGTCGCCGGCGAGGGCAGCGAGGCCTGGATGCGGGAGGCGTCGAATTCCCACGACTGCAGCGCAAGGCGTGCCTCCTTCCACTCGCACCAGAACGTATTGCGCTGCTCGTCGTACGAGGCAGACGAGCAGACGGCCGAGTTGAGAAGCTCTTCATCATCGAGTGTCGTGCCAAAGCCGTTGCCATCGAAGCGGTGACCACCGCCAAGGCCGTACATGTCGCCAAGCTGCTGCTGGTGGAGGTTGCCGATGCTACCCTTGTAAGCATGGCCCAGGGGCGAGCCGAGCGGAGACTGCGAGCGCGACGGCACGTTGCGCGGCAATGTGCTGCTCGAGGTATTCTGAACGGGACGGTGTTGCGAGAGGAGGTTGAGGCGGCCAAGCTTGCTGATAGTTTTGAAGAGCTCACGATCGCAGCCCACGAGGTTCTCGGCGCCTGGCGGCAGGAGAGGAGCGTCGGGTGCAACACCAAAGAAGCCGGTGAGTTGCGCTTCGCGGTCGTTGATGCTGGCCGAGATGGCATCAAAGTAGGTGAAGATGGCCTCCATCCAGGCCGAGTCGCGCGACGGCGCGTACTGTTGCGACCTGCGGCGGATGGCAAGGATCTTCTTGACGCCTGCGAATTGAGTGTGGAATTTGGCTATGCCCGATTCCACCATACGGTAGTGACACAGCAGGAGAATTGTGGCAAGGACCGAGTCGTGGCTGGACTTGACAGGGTCATTGAGCTGCTGGTTCAGGAGGTGCACTGCCAGATTGCGGTGCTGGTATTCTTCGGAAAGAGACTGATCCTCCGGCTGGGCATCGGTCATGCCATCGGCCGCGGACTTTTCAGCCATCAGCTTCTCAGACAGCTCGCGTGTATCCTGTCCCAGGCTGAGTCGCCTCTTCATGCGCAGGTTGCACGCCGAGAGGGCACAGATGGCGTGTTGCAGGCTTTGGCTAGCCTGAGCCAACTGAAGAATGTGATCCCTATATGGGTTGCTGGGACCGTCGATGAAGACCATAGACTGGCACATGGTGTTCTTGTAGTAATCCATGAAGAAGGGCATCTTCGCAATGAGCTCTGAGCTCACGTGGATCGGCTGCGGCTCCATCACCGTAGGCCAGTGAGCAGAGGTAGGCTCGGTCTGGCGTGGAGACATCTCCTCAGGGGGAGGCGAAGGCCATATTGAGCCGGTGGAGGTGCAGCTGGTGCCGTAGGCATCCATCTCAGGGACGTCTTTGATCATGCAGTCAGTATGGATATCGTCTAGGGCGGTGGGATTAGGATGGGTGGGAAGGCTTACTCAGACCGTCGCAGTCACGCATCAGCTTCTGGCTCATCTGAGCCTCAAAGTTGTCCATATGGGACGTGAGACTTGAACTCTGCTCAGAAGCGGCGTAAACGAGACCTGGACAGGACGTTGGCGCAGCCCTCTGGTCCATGAGGATGCCTGAGCCAGGGCTCTGGGGGATGGGAGAGCCGTGGCTGCTGTAGTTGTCGTACATGACATTCGGGCTGTGGAGGAACGGGATGTCGTCGCGAGGATAGGAGTGGCTCATAGGCGACATGTAGTCAACGTCACTGACACCCGAGGAGAGTGATTCGGGAATGGCGAGTGGGCCAAGGTGAGCCCCCAACTTTCGATAGCCGGGACCCTCGTTGGGTACGCTACTGGAGTAGGACAGGCTGCCCCAGTGACCCGCTGGCAGAGGAGGCGTGTTTTCGGGATGGGACATGGAGAGCATGTCGTAGCCGTGGGGATAGGGAGTGGTGGGAGCCGAGCCGACAATATGCTCGGGCGAGAGGTCGACACTGCCGCGGTCAAGCCGGCGTGACGCCTCATCAGTATCGCTCCATGTGCTCGTAGTCGTGGCAGTTGAGTTGGTCCGCGCCCGGCTAATAGACGCCTTCTTAACGCTGCCGGCGACAGGAGGTGCTTTCGCAATGGGGAGAGACAGGCCTCGCAGCTTGCCTCGGCTCGCCACACCAACACCCCAAGTGAGCTGCGTCTTGTATCCGGAGCAGTCATTGCCAACCTCGAGACACTGCGAGCAGTAGGGTCTTCTCCTGTCACATTTGACATTTCTCTTAGAGCAGGTGAAGCAATCATCAGTGGCACCACCGGCAGGAGCGCGTCTCCTGCGCTTGCGAACGGCGGCAGCAGCTTCCTTGGAGACAGGTGGTTGTTGAGCTGGCTGAGACTGTGTGGGTGTTGTTTGCTGCGACTGAGGTTGCTGCTGGGGTATCTGGATGGACGACGGGGCTGTCATGGTGGCGATGTCGAGGCGATGGGTAAAGAAGTAACGAGTGTTGTTGTCGTCAGGATCGAAGTATGAGTGAGTGGGATGAGGTTGAGGGCGAGAATGAGGAATGAGGAATGAATGAGCGAGAGGCGAATGTCATTGAGATGGCGAGAAGGGGGGGGCAAAAGAGCACTGATATGGGACGAGAGGATGGATATAGGACGGAGGTCCTGTTAAGAAAGAAGATAGCGGCGAGGGTGCAGAGAGGGAGGGTACGATTGATGGATGGATGGTACAGGGTCAGATCTGGGTCTGGGTCCGGGTCCTTGCTTGGGCTCTGGTCTAGTCCTCAGTACCGCACTGCACCCACTTCTTCAAGTGTACGATGTACAGGCTGTGTGGTGGGTAGGTAGATAGATGTAGGGGAGAGCGACCAAGGCTCTGGGGAAAGAAGCGCAAATGGAGTGAACCGTTTTTTTAGCCTCCCCGCCGTGGGACCAGGGCTTGCATGGAGGAGGGGTCGACGGGACCAGGGCGAGAGGTACGCTAGGTAGGTACCAGAGTCCGCCCGCTCTCTACTCCTCTGATCCGTGCTCCGCGTACCTCTGCGCTTGGTGTGCCTGGTCGAGTATTTCAAGCTGGGCACGGAGAAGAGGGTCAGATAGGCACGGAGAGTGGGGGCGCTTGAGGAGACCACAGATACCATCGACAGGGGCGCGGGCCAAGGTTGAGAGGAGATGAGGGGGAAACTGACAGAGTCTGGTAGAGGAATGCTGATGGAATCGAGAAAACTAGATAGGCAGGCCGGAGTGGTGGATGTTGCTGGTGCTGGTATCTGAATGAAAAGGAGCGATATAGATAGAAGCAGGCCTAGTGATGGATGACGGGCTAGAGAGTTGAAAACTCCAGACGGACGAGATACATCCAAGGTACTTCCAGACTCATCTCATGTTGACTCGGCCCCAACAAGAAGACATGGGATCGCTGTGCTCTCGCTGTCTGGGCAAGGAACTTGCCAGGCCTGGATTTTGGGTTGGACCTCGAAGATCGTCTTTCTGTCTCCTGACAAGAGTTACATGAATCTCGGGTCAGAGAAAAGGGGGGCGGGGTCGGCTCGCACAAGGGGGGAATTGCTGGACACACTGGAAAGGATGCCTGTAATGGTGCGAGCGATGTGAGGTGTGAGGCCAGTGAGCCTTCCAACGTCGAACTGAACAAAAACCCACCCGCGCCGATCAGTCGCGATGGACCAGCCAGCCCAACGGCCGACCAAGTCTAATTCGCCAGACAAGAGGTCGGACAAAGCAGGGGGGGGGGCTTCGTACCGTGGCTCAGGGGGGTATCCTGGAATCATGAGCTCCAGGGTAGGCTTCGTCGTCTGGCGTGTGCCATGAACCCCTGTTCCCTGCGCCCCTGCTGTGGCCCTCCTTCTGCCTTTTCCTGTTCTGGGATGGGCGCTCGCGATTTTAGGTTGACCAACGAGACGTGAGCGGACGATGGAGATGTGAGCAGTCATGGTTGCAAGAGAGTTGCAGGGATAATCTTCTGTCTGCACTGCATGGTTCCAAGTGGTTCCCGACCGCCGTTCGACGTCGGGTACGCCTTGATGCCTGTCCTGGCTCTCATAGCAACAGCGGAGTGCAGCCCCTGTAGGTATGCGTGATGTTCTGATCTGGTGTGGTCGTCCGGATCGTCACTTCAAGCTGGAGGGGCCAGCAGGAGAGGAGCGTGAGCAAGGGGGGGTGGATCGGCCCCAAGCGAGGTCTCTCAGATACAGGAGAATCCAGATACAGGAGAATATCGTATTAAGAAGCAACATCCATGACAGCGAACAGAAGATCGAAAGCGAACCATTGTCAAAGATGAGGGGGCGGGGCTGCGGCAATGTCTCAACTGCCAGGTCCATGTGATGGGGTTTTCTTGTGCCACAACCGCCCTGCTCCGTTTCCAGATGCCGATGCCAATGTGCTGGCGGACAAATGGGATGTCGGGGAGGCGATGTGCCTGTGTGCTCGTCGAGGCCAACGGAGGCGGGAGGGCTTCAGCCAGCTCGTCATAGGTTGTGGGAGCCGTCTCGTTCGTGTGGGTGGTAGCCTGGTAGGTGAGACCTGTTGAGGGGCCCCGGACAGGACGGGACAAGACAGGGGAGAGAGGTACATGGTACCTGTAGGTAGCGGATTAAGAAGAAGATGAGGAGGTAGTGCTCGTGGTGGTGGTGGCAGTGGGAGGAGGGGTGTGTGGTGATGGAGTGGAATGGAACGAGAGAACTGGAGTTCTCAGAGAAGGGGGGGTCTTCTGATGCTGAGGCGGAAGCGCCACGGCAGGGAGCGGAGAATATTCAGATATGCATTCATCGGGGCGGGTGTCTGCTACATCTGCCAGGGCATGCATGGGCTTGAAAGGGGGGGGGGCTTCTGTGCATCAAATCAAGCCACTTAGAAGCCATAGAAGCCGTCCCGTGTGTCCACTGCAGGTGGGGATGCCGGGACCTGAAGGCCTGAGGCTTGACCCTCGCCCAGGTCACAACTCGCAGCGTGCAGCTCGCAGTTCGCAGTTCGTAGCTCTCGTAGCTCCAAGCTCGCAGGCTGCAGTCCACCGCCCACAGGAATGCAAGGAGGCTAGTGGAATGAGGCTAGTGAGGCGCTGGCCTGCTGTGCCTTCCTTCCCCTCTTCCCCTCTCCTGCCTTGCCTAGGTGCCTTCTTCCTGCCGCCTACATCGCACTACGACGGCGGCTCCTTGGCCACCAACCCCTCGGCCACCAACTATCCTCTCTGTAAGGAGCTGCTGATCACATCCTGGTGACCACCCATCATCCATCGATACGCTTTGCACAGCAACCCCGAAAACAAAGTTCATCACGCAGGCACCTCCCTCCTAACATGGGCACCTCGCAAATGAACTGACAGATGCCTCACTGACCATCACACCATTTTCGTAATCCATGGAGGGCAACAATTGCAGGGGTTGTCCCGGACCAGACCACTCTCTCCTGGGCTGCCAATTTGGAGAACGACTCAATCACCAGCAGTGGGTTTGGACCACCACACCTACCTGACAGCCGTCCAGCGCATCGATCGTTCTCTTGTCCGTGCAAGCTCTTTGGACAATGCCATCCTGCATCTGCCGCCGCCAAATCGTCGTCTCCATCCGCGACTCCTCTCAGTCAAGATAGCAACCGCGTCGTCTCCGATGCCTGCAGGGACTGACTGCTCCAATGCAATCCTCTGACAGGAGGAGCAATCGATACTATCAGCCTAAGTGCCAGAAGCACCGTCGGTCAAATCATCTCTTTCCCGTGTCCAGGTTCGCACCTGAAGCGCCATCCTTGGAGCCATGCTCTTAGGCCAATACAGACTCGCTGCTTCACCATCGGGCGTCGCTGCCCTTCCTCGGTATTGCACCCTGGTAAAATACTTTAACTCAGGTGGACAACGATCAGACCTGCGATATACTACGCTGCTAGCGAGAACTCCGAACTAGTTCCCAGGTCCCGGGCACTCTGTTTTGTGGTTCCCGCAAAGCACAAAGCGAGCAGTCCACCCGTCCCCAAGTCTCCATCTGTCTCTCCTGGTTCGCCCCAAAGTCCCCGCTACGGAGGCCGAGTTCCTTCGAGTTGTTAATCATGTGCGAGTGCTTCGAAGCGTGAAGTCGAGCATGACCAGTAGCATGCATGCCGCCCACAGCCTCTCGTGCCGTCCAAGGCCGTACCGTGCAGGCTACGTGCCTCGGCCTCTGCTTCCAAGCCAGGCTACACAGGACCGAGCACTTGATCCATACCAATGGCGAAAAGGTGCAGCCATCTTTGGCCCGCGGCCTGTTCTCGCCCCCCTCGCCCCCTTGGACTATCACTTTCGGATGACGGGCGGAAGATATGACGGCACATCATCCACCGTGCCGGAACGAAACTTGACGAGCACGACACGAGACCCTCCCAGGAAGATCCCCAGGCGATGCAACCGAACACAAGAGCGCCCCGGTAAACAGCCTGCTTTCAAGCTCAGCACGGGCTCCATCGTGGCCTGGCCTCGACACTGCATCTGCATGCGATATTATCAGCACGTACGAACGCACGCACCACAGACCAAGCACACCGCGCTTGCCAGGCCATCGAGACTTGGTCGACTCCTTCGCGTCAAGGTCCCACTAAAGCTTCAAGCTCAGAGGTCGCCGCCGCCGCCGGTGTTTCTGCGCGTAAATTGTTTCCACACGTCTGCAGCAACAGATAGATATCGACCGCTCCGATCCCAGAAGGCTCATGTGCATAAGGCGGCATCATGTGTCGTCGCCATCATTGTCGTCGTTCGTTGTTGTTCTTGTTGTTGTTGTCTTGGTCGTCAAAACTGGTGGCTTGATCCGAGCTTCCATGCAGCCTTCGACAGTCCTTCCACCGATGGCGTTATCTCTCAGCTACAATGTGTGGGCTCTGGACTGGCCTACCTCTGGCGCGCAGTCGCTCCCAATGCTCACCTCCTTCGGCCTCGACTCTTGTTTGGGCCCTTCCGACACCCAACTCGACCGACTTTTCGTGCAGGGAACCTGCAGCTCGCCCGCCTCGTCCGCCCCCTCGACTCTCCTGGTCGATGTACCGGCCATTGTCCCACCTTCTGGCGTCCTTCTTACAATCCTTGACCCCTCCCCCCTAATCGCCCTTGCTGCAATTGCAGTTGCTGGTGCTGTCATCAGTGATTATGCCATCACTGCAGATGCCAGGTATGCGCCGTGGCGGTCGCCGACAGGCTGCAGGGTCACAGGAATTGCCGCTTCCTCTGTTTCATTGTTATCACCAATGTTAACTCGTAAGGCTTTGTGTCATTGGACAGCGATGCCTTATTTTCGCATCATCTGCTCCCACACAGCTGCATGTGCGCCGACCCAAACCAAACCGAAGACACTGCTTTTGATCACGAGCCTGCAAGAAGAACCCAAGGGGCAGGCAAGACGAAGCAAATCCTCACTTTCCCCATCGGGGTGTGGCTGGCTGGCGAATGAAGACCTTCAGCTCAAGTACTTACGACCTATTTCGCTGCATTAGAAAAACAGTCATTTAACACAGCGACTTCTACAGACATTCCAAGGTCAACGATCGCTTCACGTGTAAACTTGCTTTTGCGCCCCCGCAAAGCCTCCCTCGAACCCACAGCGCGAGGCTTCCGAGGCATCGCGCAACTCCGTTTCGGACCCTGCCGACAGGCGCACGCCTCGCCCGTCTTGAGCTGAGAGATCGGCAACAGCACTGACCAACTGGAAGCTCTCCATGGCCGGCAAATCCAGCGCTCCCTTGCACTGCCGCCAAGGGCTCCCAAGGCACAAGTGGGTAGGGTGCCCACTCCACTAGAGCAGATAACAGTCCATCGGTCTTTGAATAAACCGAGTTGAGGGCCGATTGCTCCGTCCAGCTCACCATCGCGCGTGATGGAGAGAGAGCTCGGATTTTCCGGCGCCAGAACTACTGCATTTAATTCAGCGGCACTTAAAGACAGGGCTACCAGGCTGAGCGGCTAATTGCTCACGGCGATTGCGCAAGTGTGAACGGCGGGTCGGAGCACATTGCACAACCAAACATCGATGGTCATGGATTCACTCACTCACTTATTAGTCCGTAGGGGGGGGGGGGTTATCAGTCAGTGTCTTGGCGATTTGGCCTTGCTCCCAGGTGCTCTCACAACCTACATACCACCCGCACTATCACCTACGTTCAACGCTGATCAATGTGGTCTGCCGCCTCCCGTCCGCCTACCGACTGCCAGGCACATACATATTTGCATGCCTTTGTGGTGCTGGTTGCCTTCCAGTCGGTTTCCTCCCAAGGTTTTCATTGCGACTTAACACGACTGTTATACATGGCGCGCTGGTGTGCTCCGTACGACCTAGGTGACCATGGGTGTTCACGCGCCCGCAGGCTTGTAGGTCGTCTTCCCACGGCCAGGGTGGGTGGCAGGGTACATGTAAGTTAGGTGGGCAAAAAGACATTGTGAGTGAGGTGAGACAATCTATGAGGACTGGGCTAGTGCGTGCAAGCATCACCGCGCATGTACAACACGCCTGACGCTAGAAGTTGCTCAGAAGCCTGCGTAGAAGCTCTAGGGAAAACGCCTCTTTTCTTCCTTCACATCGAAAGAGCGCTAAACCAACCTGGCGAGGGGACCAGGATCTGTGAGGGCTTCGCGATGTGACACAGGCTGCACGAAACGGAGTGGTCGTGGTGTTGGGCGTAGATACGGGGCTTCTTTACGGACCCAATAAGCTTGCAGGCACTCCATGTCGTCACTCCATTACGTCTATTCTCTAGGGTCGCTCTTATCATGTCGACGGACTGATGCTGCGCGAGCTACTTGGTGTCGCGTATGCATAGCAAGATGCCCCAAGCTCACAAACTCCACCCTTGATGCCAGCGCATCTTGAGCGGCATCCAGGGTAAGTGATTGGCAGCGGCGGGCGCTGGCACACAGGCCAACTACCTAACGTCAAGACCCCCTCCTTCGCCTTGGCTGCTGGGCTTGCACAGGTACCTTACGGTAGAACGAACGCCTCCATCTCTGATGTTCATTGGTGTGAGAAGGAGAGACACCAAGATGTTGTGGCTTACGCTGCGGTCGAAGACTCCATTCGATCTTCATCGATTTCCTGCAAGTCATTGGCGAACTACGAGAATGCCGAGGCCAGCAAGGCCACCCGCCACCGTTTGAAAGCGGGAGGGATTGGCATCCGTACGCGGGATGAGAAGATAGACTTGTGAGAGGACAACGCCCCGAATTGACACCCATCCCCCTCCCGTTCCATTCTGGAACCCCCCTCTTCTCACTCTCTCACTCTCCCCTGATGCACTGCTTACAACGATATATGATCAAGGCAGGGCCATTTTGGGTACTGCTGTCAGCGAATAGGGTTGCGGGCACAGGAGAAGAGGAGAACGTCCCCACAATCCAGCGGATGCTGGGGTGGCTAGTATAATGAAATCTGGTCCCCTGCTAGACAGGCATAACACTCAACGCCACAAGCTCACCGTTTGGAGCATGTTCACCGAGCTGTCCTGTCAGAGACCAAGGCTCCGGCGATGCCCCTGCCGGAGATTTGCTTGAGCCACCATCTAGTGCCACAGAAAGTGGGGGGAGAAGAGGGGTGGCATACCTTGGTACCGCCGCCATCTTCCATCACAGCATCATAGTACGAGATTCTTTCGCTTGGCTATTGGCGACTCTGACTGCACAGACACACGGCCAGGAAGCTCCCCCCCCGTCACAAGTACCAAACCAGCCAAGGGTTGCAACAGGCAAAAGCGAACAGCTTCGGCGGCCATTGGCCACTGAGGGTTGGGGTATCAAGGCACGTCGGAGTGCTCACGACTCGAGATGACGATTCAGAGTTATGGGTACTGACATGTCGAAGGGTGTCAGCCGGCAATGAACCCTTGACCAGATTTGGCTCCCGCAGGCTCTCACCCGCAATGCACCGGAATCCGGAAACTGGAAGAAGTCCCAGCTGCGCCGCAGCCAGCCCACTCAAGCGAAACGCGAGAAGAGCGCACCTTTGCCTCACCTCGTCCACTTCGTGCTCAGCTGGCCTAGCGCAGTGCAGCAAACGACGACAAGAATGCCCTTTAAGAGGGGTGGCAGCACATAATCTCCGCAGGGTTTCCTCCCATTGCGCCTGGATCGATTTTGGGGGGTTCCCGGCCATGAGATCAGCGGCTTGATTGGCCTCGCCGAACTGGCGTCGCAACGTTGCAGCATCAGAACCCAAGACTAAGAAGCGTGTGCGTCCGGCATGATACGCATACCTGCATAGCAGGCGGCGAAGAGGCAAGGTGCCTGACCAGGGAACCCTCCTTTCGCTCCTCCTCCGGCGAATCTCCGCGAATCGCGGGCCAGCACGACTCAAGAACTGGACGAAGCCTCCCGGGTGACCTGGGACTGGCTTCACCACTAGGCTCACAGATTTGGTGCTACCGTGAGTTCGCGCTTAGTTAGTAGTCGGCTGAGGCGCGGGGCGGTAGCTCGTCGGAACAGCGCCGGTTATTTTCGCGACGACGTAAGGAGGGAGTCCGTCGCATCTGTTTGTTGCTAACAGGGACAAGACCAGTACATGTTCGTCCGATGTGAGCACGATCAAAAGCAAGAATCACGCACCAGCGCGGTGAAGAGGCCGGATGACAACCCAAGCCAACTGGCAAGGGAGGGAGCCGGGGCGCGCCCCCAGCCCGGATACGGCGAAGCGCTGGCGCTTGGTGCTGACGGTTCCCGGACGAAGTTCCTGCAGCAGCGCACTGCTCACCGACAGCGATCGACGTGGCCCCCTTTGGCCCTCGCCCATGACGACCGGCCATCCTTTGTTAGGGCAGATCAGCCATGGGTGAAGATCGATGGCTGATAGTCGATAGTCGATGGGATGAGGTCAATGGACAACAAACGACGTTCCCGTGTCTGAGGCGTACGGCGCGTCTGTCGGCCTCACCCCGCAAAACCCTATCTATGCATGCGCCTCTCCGCCTCGCCTCCGCCGCGACACCACCATGACACCCAAAGGGTCGCCCAAGATACGCCAGTGACTAATAGAGGTGTCGTTATTAGGCAACGCCAACTACCCTCTCCATCTTCTCCGCAGGGCACCAGCGACTGCGCGTTTCGTTGGCGGCCAAGTTGGATCGAAATGTTACGTACTGGAAGACGGGGAAACGGGGATTTGATGCGAGTTTGACGGGCGAAAACAACGGTACAACGCGTGAATCCCCAGTATCCCCAGAGTTCCCGACGCCGGCATGTAGCTCGCCAGCCCAACCAAATTGACCAAAGCACACGTTTCCCCAGACCTGATGAACCTGGGGTAAGACCCAACGGATCAAGGCGGCTCAGGCTACCCCGTGTCCTGCACGTTGTTCCAACTACCCGTTGCGCGAAGTTTTGATAGACCGGCTCTACTTTGGCCCATAGACTTGTGAGGCGCTCAACTGCTTCATCACCAAGCCTCGCCGCCGCTCCTTGCACTGGGGGTCACGTCTCGTCTGACGCAGACGCGCGCCCGGCCCGAGCTCGGAATGCTGGCGACTGCCCGAGTCCAGGGAGGCTCGGGTCCCGGGCACAATCTGGGGTTTCATCACGCCAGCGCAGGCGGGCGTGGGCTTCAACAAGCCCCGCCGAAGAGCACTGACAGGTGCCTTGAAATTTCAATAATCGACGACTCGCGCACCTCGGCACGATTGAGTTTTCCCTCCTTGCGCCGATCCCAGCTTATCAAACCCCAAGAAGCTCCGAAAAAGCCCTAGAACTTCATTTACTGGTCGCTCAACAGAACCAAGCTCAGGGGGTTAAGCCGTTTGCACAGCGCAAACTCAATGCACCGTGGGCCCCTGAACCTTGGTCCCTTGAATCTTGAACTCTGGGCTTCGAGGAACGTCCATCCTCACCACCACAACCACGACCACCGCCGCCGCCACCACCACTGGAGGAGCAAGTCTGGTTCCAAGGGGGAATAACGACCCTGGAGTGGGGCACAGGGTTTGGATCGAGCCCGGACGCTTCCCACGCTTTGGGGCTTTGCTCCGACGGGGCTGGCTCTCATGATTGAGGTGCCGGGGTTCACAGTGGCGGCGGCTGGTCTTTTTGGCTTGTGAAAACAGCCCTCACCCCCCCTCTCTCTCTTCTTCCCCACCCTGCCTCCTCTGCTCAACGACTGCCGTGTGGACGAGCTCCTCCCGAGGCAGAAAAGCCCCCCTCTGTATCCTCTGTGGTGTCTATAGGAATGGACGCCCAAGAGACTACCAAGTCACCGCTCTCCGCATCATCCGTGGGATGAGACAGATGCGATGGAAAGAGGATTGCAAGGGGAGCTTGCGAGAGCTGTTGTTGCTGCTGCTGCTGCTGCTACCCACACAGCGCATATGCGGACAGAGCCTGGTCGACTTGGCGCCCATCGCAACATTGAGAAAGGGGGGGTCGCGCCGCTTCTGCAAACAATCTTCCCTTGAGCTTCTCGAAGCCAACTAGCACAGCGCCATCGTCACAAAATGCAAAGAGGCGCAGCAGCCACACCTTTCATCACGGTAGGTAGATGCACTCTTCATCACACTGTCCAAGCTCCCTCCCTCCATCATCCCATGTCGATTCAATAGTCGGATAATTGGACAGATGACTCTGCATATCGCGCCCAACCCTCTTGTTCCGAGTGGTCGAATCGTTCAACGCCGCGCCTCTGGACTCACGCTGGCGGCAACCCTTTGCCTTTTATGCTAGCCCTCTTGCGTGGGGGAATGGGTCTGTCCCTGGCCTGTTCACACGATTGCCCTGAATTGGGCCGACGATATCCAGCCCTAACCAGAAGGTGCCACGGGTCGCTCTAAGACATGGGAATGTTCGTCTTATCGCAGTGCCTGTCGTCGACGGCCTCTATGACTTCATTCGCGTTGACGCGGTTGTGGTCGGCATAGAAGCTTCCCTGGAAGGCTCGTGGAATAGGGGGGCATCACACGGCTACGAGCGCCGTTTTCAACACCCACCCTATCTCCTGCATTGTCAAATCTAGGGCTGGTGATGGCTGCACTGGCGTGCTTGACGAGATCCGAAAGGGAAGCTGTCTCTGACGGCGTCAAGGGGACCTGGGAGCTCTCAGGCCGTCATGCCTTTGATGGTGTCACCGGCGTCAGACGAGGTCTAAGCTAACAGGGCAACCCAAAAGACGCTCACAGGGTGTTAAAGTCTGGACAGCTACATCGCGCCCTGTAGAAGTGGAACATGCAGTAACAGCACCCCGCGAACTGTCAAAGTGTTGAGAAGCTTTCCACCACTCCCCTTCCCTCCTCTTTCACGCCTCTTCATCCTCCTGCCGCCTTTCCCTTCCGGCAGAGCTACCCACCCCCGGACGAAGCATCGAGCACGCCGCGCCGCGGGGGCATCTGTTTCACTCTGGACCCAGAACCCTGGTCAACTTGCTGTTTCCCGTCCCCCTTCATTACAATTTCCTTTTTGGCCCCCCATGAAACCCCCTCCGACAGAGCCTCGAGCATGCATGGCATCTGGCTCGGTCTTGTTTATTTGAGTTCTGGGGCGCGAAGCGAGCGTCTGTCAATCACTGGACTCCGTCAAGCATATGTGAGGTAGGCTGTCACGCACGCGGCTCAGTCTCCGAGGGAGTGAGGGACGAAGTGGAGGGGGGGCGACAGCGCGGGTGTTGTTGCCTTTAGGGGGATGCTGTTCGCCCTGAACCTGGCGATCAGCTCTCGCCTGGGCCGCTGTCGGCGATATGACTAGATCACCGGTCTCGCTGTCGGCGGTGATATGCTTTGATCAGCCTCTCCGTTTGTCGTCGGGGATTTTTTCGGCGCTGAACCCGCCTCCTGCTTTCAGCCACGAAGGAGGGGGGGGGGGCATGGTGCGCATCTCAAACTTCAGCGCCGCCGTGCGGACGCGAGGCCTGGTCGAGGCCTTTGGCCTCAACGGTTTGCGCAGAGAGCGAGGGAGATGGGTGGCGATTATTGAGAACAAGGAGGGGGTGATGTGTTTGTCCAAGCCTCATGCCGGCGACGCGCTCTAGGCGGGCGGCAAGCAGGGTGGCTCGAGGTCGAGAAAGAGGAAGCTGGAGCTTATGCAGGGCGTGCGAAAGTTTATGCGGTAATCTCCTGTGGATCGTCCTCTGCGTTCGAGGCTCCTGGCAACGCTGCGACTCCGTCTAGTGTGGAGCGAAGGAGGAAGAAGAGGGGAGGATGCCATCGGCGCCGTCAAAGGGGTCACGGCCTCATCCTCCTGTCTGGAGCTTCCCGTCGTGGTCCTGCAAACTCTAGGGACACTGCAGGTCGGTGCCTCGAGGTCCAAGAAGCAGCGAGGAGGTCTGCAGGTAAACCTGCTTGCAGTATATCAAGGGTCTTGGCCAAGGCCACTTTTGCTGCTGTCAAGCCTGTTGACAGAATGACACATGCAAGTGAAGCTGTAACGACGCACGTTCCTGGGCCCCTTTTATTCTCTCTTCTTCCTTTCTCTCGCTGTGGGATTCTTTTCTGCGCCTGTTGATTGCTGCTGGTGATGCTGTCTCGATGTTCGGAGACCTCGATGTTTGTGAGGTACGGCCAGGAGATGTAGCACTATCCACAGGTTTTCAAGCACTTATAAGGTTAGGTTGATCTCACACATTGTTTAGTCGTACTCCTCACATGCCTGTGTTGTGGCCCCATTGAAGATCTGGTTGGGTTTGCAATCAGGTGGCAGCTTAGTTCTGATCAATGCACCCGCCTGTTGAACAGCCTCGAGACGAAAATGTGTCGATTTGTGGCATATAAACAATACGGACGTTCAGTGTTTGCAAAACTCTGCTTGTGTTCGTAGCCTATAAGTCGCGTCCTTTCGTTTTGTCAGTCCACATTAGACTCCTGAACTGTATCAGGACGTAAACACACCCTTGCAATCTTTGACAGGAGCAGACATTCTTTCATGCTCATTATCCTTCAAATGAGTGACTTATTCGTTCTTCTGCCATCACGCAATGATTTCTTATAATTCTTGACGTCCTGAATTAAGTCCACAGCCCTATACTGCGATGCGTGCAAATGTTGGCAAGATTTGAGGCGAGACTTGTCTCAAGGCTCCCAGAAATTCCAAAGATTTTTATTTTTAGGATCTTTGATATCTGCCATGTGTTTCATGACATCTTGGAGACTTTTCATTTATTACAATCATGATAGCTTACTTGAGGAACATTTCTACAACACGTTCGGGTATTCATACCTCGAACATATGCTGATTTCCTCTGACGTCTCGGTCAAGGGTATTAAGTTGTCCCTCATTGGTCATTGCCCCGATGGTATACAGATGGAATCTTTTAGGGGCCTAGGAAGTCTTTCGATCGAATCCGGAATAAGTGAGGCTGCCTCCAAGCGTATATTACTCAGTATAGGGGAGAAGGCAGGCAGTCATCGTTTCTCATTGTAAATGGGTTGAACCTCCGAGGCGATGGCGGAAGACCGTTTGGTTCGCACGTCATGCGGGATTCTTGACAAGCCTCCTCGCTATCTTCACTATCTTTATGATGGGTATATATTCGATTCTCAAATTGCGGTTTTGCCCCAATTTCATGTATTGTGCGTTTCAAGACTCAGTATACGGATAATCGATGGGCCATGGGGCTTGACCTAGTAGCCGATCAACACCAGCGATTCTCTAATCACATGTAACTGGACGAAGGCCCTCGGTAGTGCTGATGTGTGACTTCAGACTGATGAATAGACTTCACGACCTTTGCTATTCTCAAAACTGACGTGAGGGCTGGCGTAGTGTCAGGACCTGAGGGAGGTATGAGACCGATAGGGGGTTGCCTGTTGTTTGATCGTAGGAATCAAGAAGAGAGTACCGAGCACCATAAAGGAATAGTTACAAGGAAGGCCAATGGACCAAGGTCTAGAGAGGGGTATCGATTATTCTATCTTCCTTGAGACCACCAAGAGACCAACAGTTGATCCCTTCACTCGTTGCACAAGACTCCTTGACACGTCGACTTCGATACCTGGAGACTGTTTTTCGATGACAGATCACCAGCATCAGCGGAGAAGCCCTTCTGTTCTCAGCTTTAAAGCTTCACATGTATCTTCGAGGCCTATGATGGCAGTTGTTTCGCTAGTCGAAGACATGTTCCTTGCACCAGAGCACAACTTTGAACGACAACTTTACGCAAGCAATACAGATATAACCAGAACTATTGTTGAGAGGGCTTCACTGCTCATGTGAACCCTGATTCATTGCTTTGGCTGTGCCTGAGAGCTCTGAATACGTAGGGTAGGTGATATAAATCTTGTGATGTGATTGATACTATGTCTATGAATTATCGCTGCCCCCGTGAGTCAGATGTACCCATCTGATTCACCGATCACGTAAGCTGTGATTCACGTGCTCCTGGGAGCTGTGAATCCGCGGCCACGGTGATCACCGTATCGGTGATTCCCAATCGAGATCACCGCCCTAGGGAATTCCCTGATATTGGTTCAACAACTATCGACAATTTCGTAAAACTGTAGTAGTCCCCTGGTCAGCAATAAGGAGATCAGAGACACTCGAGTGTGACTGACTTCAAAGGAGGGAAGATTTGAATCGTGAGTAGCAGACCTAACAGGGCCGCGATTCGTTGATACAGCCGATAGAGAAGCAAACATGGCAAATCTTAGAGCCGTTCACGCAAGCACCGCACAACTCGGGGAAGCGCTGGCGCCTCTCGACGGCATCCTTGGAGGCCTCGCTGGGCACGACGGGTGCAGCCATGGCCATAGATGCGAGGACAGACAAGAACAAGTAGGGGATCTTCATTTCGTCTCGAATCTTTAGATGCTGGTTATTCGAGTGTGATGTGGATGTTCGGTGGTATTTTGGGCTGTTGGAAACGACGCGGGACTGTCTGACCTTTATACAACTGGCATGGCGAGAAAACGAGCAAAAATTATAGCCGCTAGCTGGTAATGGTAGGTTGGAAGAAAGATGCATGCATGAATCCTTCAGAGGTGACTGTCAAGGTTCTCAGTAACAACGTTGCGCAGCTTGCCGGCCAGCCAAGATGATTATGTGAGCACCGTATACGTAGCAAGTGGTGTGGCTCGAGCTGTCGTCGAACGCTACGGGGGTATTGCCGTCCGTTCCCTGGAAGCAACTTTGGTCGTACAAACTGCAATTCCCGAAGGTAGTTGGTAGCAACTAATTGTCTTGCAGGTTTTACACTTGACGCGAGTGATTTCTGGTGGCAACCGCTATATCTTGATGGACGGGATACCTGAAAGCAGCAGGCCCAAAGGCCTAGTATCACATCGATGCAGTTTGATCCCTGGTGAAGGATCATGCAACACCACTAAAAATGGGATTGTAATGCACGACCAATGCGCCTAGGTCCAGAATCCTTCACTTGTATGCAGTTCCTCATAGGCCAACCCAAGGCATTCTTCACCACGGAGTCCATTGGACCTGGCCGAGTTAGGCAGCCTGATTGACGAGGAGAACAACCTCATGCCGGCATGAGAGAACGCGGGGTCACTTGGATGAATTGGCCTTTCCGATATGGATTCTTCTTTGATTAGATCTGCAAACAGTTCGTGACGAAGCCCGGCTTTGGAACAAGCCTAAAATACCACATAAAGAACTTCTCACACTGCCACCTTGCACCACAAATCACCCAGTCAGTCCGATTCACAATCTTTGATCCACTTTCAATACCAAGCCGTGAGGTGTGCCAGTGGTGCCTCGCAAGGTGACTCAATGAATGTGTGGATTGAAGCATACCACCATGTGCCCTCTCTATATCTGCCCAGCTAGGTAAGCTGTCAGCCCATCTCATGCACCTGTCCCCTATTGTGGCTGTTTCCTTGGTCCATCTCGTAAGCCACTGGTTGTTGGAATGAAGAATGGGCTTCCGGCGAGTACGGCCTGTGCATATCACTGACTGTCTGACCGTCATAAGCCGAAGAATCGGGCCGTCCATAGTCTGTGGACTGGACGGGCGAAATCATGCCGCTTTTTGAGCCGTACAGTTCGCTACGTGGTGATGGTAGTGGGTACACCTGTCGGTCAGGCTCGGGATAGACTTGTTGAACCGAAGGATAGCCGCCGTCAATATTCTCTGCCGGCGAGTTTCGTTTCCGCGTGGATCTTTTACGAAAGAAGAAAATGGCGACAGCGACGAGAGCGATCAAGGCAACGCCTCCGACTACACCACCAACTATCGCACCAACGGGCACACTACTTCCTTTCGACTCGTTTGACGAATTTAAGGAATCCGAAGTGGAGATTGGTGTTGTTCCTGTTCTTGAGGAGGCTGTCACGGGAGTCGAATCGCTCTGTGATTCCTCGGTCGTCCTTGCAATATTGGAGACGACTGTCGTCTCAAAAGAACGGCCTACCTGTCCTTCATAGGTAAAGTCGGCACTTTGTGCCACGGTTACGGGCGTCGAGGCACATCTGTAGTCGCGTATGCCTTCTGGATAAGCGTATGTACGACAGTATGGTGCTGCTCCATCGGTGCTTTGCGGCGGTGATGTCAGTGCCTGGTACGGATGATACAGCCACAAGCTTTGTTGGGAGGAACTGACCATTGCAGGTTGAACTTATTGCTTTGGCAAACGTCATTACATAGCCCAGGGTCGGCTGCCATCGCGTCGCGCTCGTAGCATTTAATTTTGGCAGTTACATTCTTGCTGATGCCACAGAAGACGGCATTGAGCCCGTTTGCTTTGACCCAGTTGCAGCGCTCGCCGTTTTCGCAGACAATGTCGTTGCCAGGCGAGGCTGAAAGGTAGCCACAGACAGAGTCAGGGGCAATGGTTCGAGTATACGTCCGGCCAGCACCATCTGTTTGGCGCCTATCCAGTCCTTGTATAGGAGGCGTCGGTACTGGCGCTTCTTGATGCCTTCTTATGTCATTCGTGATAGTTACCATGCTCGGATGGACGTATGCGCCTGCGGTCTGTACAGCAAGGCATGCGATAAGCTTCGTGAAAAGCCGCACCATATTGATCGATCTATGTCGCAATGAACAGTCCTTTCACAGGATCGGAACAATTGGGCAAGTTGTGGTGTACTGATTCCAGATTGAGAGGACACCAACAGTGATAAGGCAGGAGCTCACTACTCTGCGAGACCTCGGTCTCGACTCCGTGCTCGAGACACGACTAATCAGGTAGCGGATGCCATAGAATAGGTCCAGGAATGCCAGTCGCTACATATGCGGTGAGGCTGAATCACCAAGTGATACTGACCCAGAACAGTTTGGCTTCTCTCAAACTGGACTGAGCGTTTCCTGGAACCTGTGGCTCCTTAGTTCGTTCTTACTGCCAAGAACGGCGATGTTACGCATGAGCAAGAGGCTGGGGACCAATCGAGCAATGAAGTCGGAACTTTATGTTGCGCTAGTGGCTTGGTCTGCAGGGCTGAATCCCATGAAACTAGATAAGCTGCGATCGATGTTCGAGGCAGAGCCACCTCCGGTTTTAGAGTTTGGCGGCTGAGGCCCGTCGTTATTTTGAATGCCGCCTAGGGCCTACAGAAAAGTAGTTCACAACTTCTTTGACACATGATCAACCTCATGTCGTTAAGAGACCAGATCCAAAGCGAACACAGACAGCCGCCATCTGGCACGCTAATGAGCGAAAAGCACGGAGTTGAAGAGAAGCTAGCATCGAGGTGGGTGCCACAGATTTGCTAAGACAGCCCAGTCTCGAACTCGGTAGTGAGTTTTCAGCGTCACGATGGGTCCGAGCAAAACTGCTGAGAGGATTTCGTGTTGAACTTACATCGTGCTGGGTGAGAGTGGCGATGTTGGAGCTCGAGGGATGAGACTTGTAACATGAACTTCTTGATACTAATCTCCTGACGTCGAATTTGAAGCTATCAGGGCCCTACAGAGCTAAAATAATGGCGCTCACAAGCCATGGCATGCACCATCCCCAAGAACCCAAAGCCAGAGGGGCAGTAGCTCCATTGACCGGCTGGTTTCTAATTCGTTCGGCCTCGGCAGTAAGATCTGGACACTTTCCATCGACCAGATCCTGCATAGAGGATCTTTTCTGGATAGCAGACTTGGTGGTGGTAGAACTTGATGGTTGACACTCATCTTCAGCGTTCGTACGCCGAAACTGAATCACACGTGCCCAGATGGCTGCCTTTTGGTCGATACTGAATCCTCCACCAGTGGCATCACCTCTGCAACTTGAGAACTGGGCTTCAAGTCAGAAAACGCCGCCATGCTCCATAAATGTACGACTCAAAGGGACCTACACTCATAAAATTTGTAATGTTTCGAGCGTTCGTCTCAAAACACGGCATCTGCGAGCAGCTGTACATAGTGCCCTTCAAGCCGCTGGTTTGGGTTGAAGAAAGCAGACCAGTATTAGCGACACAGTCTTGCTCACCGTCTTCAATTTGTTTGCTGAAGGTATGTCGTAAGCCCAGCCAATGCCCAATGTTGTGGATCAAAGTTGGCGAAACGTCGCTGATGTGAGCCTGTCTCATAACGATGCCGTCTATGAGGCCACTGTTGTCTTCGGGAAACGTGGAATACTGTTTCGCAGTAGTCAGTCTTTGCGAAAGTGTACGCGGGTGATGATTGAGGTGATACAGCACGTACCTCGTTGATTTCCCTCTCGTCATCACCCTCCCCTTTCTTCAAGTCGGTCACTAGCCACACGTTAAGTGACATTTTATCGCCTTTCCGGGTTTCCCCCATCCAAGTCTCGAGCCTGTCTTCTTTATATCTGACCGTAGTCCAGTCTGCGTCATCTTTGTCCGGAGTGTAGAAGTTTACACCCACGTATTTAAAGCTTATGTTCCGAAGTCCAAATACCGACTGGACGTATTCGGCCTTGTAATTGTCAGTGGTGGGATCAAGACTACACGGAGCAGCAAAGAGATGCGGTTGCCACTTACACTAGCTGTGATCCTCTCCGATAACTGATTAGGACGCTCGGCAGTCTGGCTCGGCAACATATAGTGAAAGTACAAGTCGAAATCCAGGCTCGTGACGACCTTGCAATTTGCCTGTCTCTTGGCAACGGGTGACTTGAACCTACTCGGCCACCTCTCCTCTTCCATACCCCGCCTAGTCAGGCCAACATCACAATTTGACGCCACAGCCGGAATTGTGACCTGCACATCGTCACCAATTTGAGCATCGTTTTCGACAAAGTACTCGAACATCGCGGCTTCCAGAATGGCGACGTCTTGTGCGTCTGCATCAGAGATGACCGTAAAGGGGAGGTTTGCCTCAGCCTCGGCATCATGTTGTTCGGGCGTAGTAGTATCGGGTGGGGTCTCTTCAGAAGACTCTGTTCCGTCTGACAAGTCAATGCCGAGGAACCCTGTTCCATCGCTAGGCTTAGCAGTAGAAAGCGGCGCGAGTGAGGAAGAGCCCTGCGTCGGTCTTGAGCTGCCACTGGAAGACTCTCCTGCACGAGTCGTATCAGTCGAGATTCTTACAGAGGTGGATGTTGTTTGTGGGAAGTTATCACCTCCGCGTCGTGTGCTTGCAGAAGGCTGATCCCGAGTTGTTGCCTCTTCATTGGTGGCGCGGGAGGTGGCAGAGGTCTCACCGTTGGGACTTGAGCCTCGAGCATCCGTCTGTGCTGGCCTTTCACTGGCGGTGCCTGGGCTCCCATCGGTATTTCCGGGAGCCCTGTTACTTGGAGATGCTTCATCAGTGGTGGCCGGAGTTCCAGTCTTATCGCTTACTGGTGATTGATCAGGACTGCCCAGGGCTTCACGTGGGGGACTTGAAGGAGTTATACCAGAATTCCTCGGGTTCGTAGGGCTCGGGGACGCCCCGCCGCCACCAGGCACGTCGGGACTGGTAGTCGTAGCCTCTGGGCTTGCATTGGGCTCCGGAGCTCTGCTCATGCTTGTGACTTGCTGTGGAGTAACTGAATCAGGAGTATCCCTTGTCGGTGCTGGGGCCGGAGAGCCTGCTGGAGGCCGGCTTTCCGAGACCTCATTCTGCGCACTCGCCTGTGGTGTGACTTCTGCGCCCTGGGCACTCGTAGGCCCATCCACGGGCGCGGAGCTCTGTCCTACAGCAGCCTGCGTAGTTGACGGAGGAGGCAGGATTCCTTCTACCACCGTCGAACTTGGGGGTTGTTCGATGGGCAGAGACGGCTCCGTGGGCTCTGGGTTGGCCAGAGGTGAAGTAGGTGCCGGTTCGAATACTGTCGCAGTAGTAGTATCAGCGATCACGCCTTCGGTGGCGCTCGTTGTTGGAACAACAGGTGCCGGTAAGGAGCTCTCAGGTGGTGGTATAGCTTCCAAGGGAGTATCACTGGGAGGCGTACCGGGGGGCTCTACTGGGACTGCCGATGGTTCTGGCGGGTCAACAGGACCGGGGCCGTTGTCTATGGGTTGGACTGCGCTCGGGACTGCTTCAGTCGACTGAGAATCTGCAGCACGGCTGCCTAACAGCAATACAAGCCAAAGGCTTGACGTAAGAAAATGTTTCATTGCTGTGAAGTGTGATATCCAGTATCAATGGAAGAGTTGTGGCCTTTTTGGAGAATTTGAGCTCTACGATAAGACAGCTGCAGGAGGTACCTTAGCAATTAAGGCTGCCGTCGGGGTTTTTGGATGGTCTAGAATGGCCCCTGGGGCATCTTTATTGTCTGGATAGAATCGTAACAGCATGGAAAACGCCATGTGCCACCATCCCACAAATCCGTCTCAGCCTTCTAGGCTTGCAAGAACCACACAGCCTGTCTATTAGCGCGCACGAGCTGCAAACAAAAGAGGTCAAGAGGCACATCTACTATAGAAGAGGCGGTGTCGATATGAGAGTGACATCCACAGGCCAGCTGAAGGGTCCGTCTGGTAACCCTAATAGCTCTTGGGGCTGAAAGACGCGAGGTTGTTCATGGACTTGGGACGAAAACGGTGTTGTCCTGGTGAGCCTTGTCTTACCCCGGACTTTGGCGCCGGCCTCGATCAAGCTAACAAACTCCAGCAAGCCAGAAACTAATGTGATGTGACCAAGCGACGACTGCTGATGAATTAAAGTTTGGACGTTAAACGTGTCTTGTCACGACTGCTCAGCTGTCGGAGGCTTGTAAGCTGCTGCGCTACAGAAAGCCTAAGTTAATTCCCGCTACAGGAACAAAGAAATGCATAGCTTCCTCAAGCCATTTTAATGCCCGCGACCATGATAGGTGCCTCCCGAGGTGCCTAAGAGACGTGTTTCCAAACGTGTGAAGCTTCGTTTGTGTCTTCGTAGCCCACTACCAGCCCACCTTGCTGCGTGTTGATGAATTGATATCAACGGATTCAACCAGTGATAAAGACGTGAAGGCGTATTCCGGCATTATCGAATGCATAGTAGATCCCTCAAGCAGACATGCAAGGCGATACCTCTATCCATTCAAATGGTAATGTTCGTACAAGTTAGCGGTGCGAGGCGTCCGCTATCTCGAACGTCCTAGACCATGCCGACACATGTGTTTCTTGGCATTTCAGGGCTGAAAATTTCAGACCTACCACACAGATGAGGCCGTGGTTCTGGATCAAGTAAGTATTCTGTGAGAGCATGATCATGAAGGACGCTGTGCCACTAAGGTGGAGAGCTGAGAAATGATCGCCCCATCGAACACCAGTTTCCTCCATCTCGCTCACATGAGGTGCGATATCCATGATGGCTTATGGCCCAGGAGTCGCTTTCATTCACGTCTCCCGTGCAGTTGGGTCAGGGCTGGTATGAACACGAAGAAACACGTGGTATGAATAATTCGACTCGGAATGCTGCCTTACTCGAGCTTCCCAGCTTGCATTTCTCTCCAGCATCAATCATTTGACATCCTCAGTGGTGAAGCTCTGGCAGGTGTAGAAGCCGTCGCTACCAGTCTCACAGCCCTGCCTATCCAGATAGACTGCCTTCATGTTGAAGTAACATAGCGGGATCTGCCCAGGAACCAGGGCGTCGGTCCGCACAGACGAATCTCCAGCGCTGTTCAGGGCGCAATCGAGCAGAATTCGGTAGTATGCCATGCGGTTTCCCAGTCCGTACTCAGCCATGGCTTCGTAGACCTCAGCCGGTGCTTCATAGAAACTGCCCAAGCCCTCTCCAACCTTCGCAACGTACATGCAGTGGTCAACCTCACCGACTCTGACGGGCATCCACTGACGGCCCAGCGGCGTGCCACAGAGCTCAAGGGTGTTGTCGTGGCGGTCCACCAGGAGGTAGTAGCCGCTCGACTGCAGGATCTGGTCCACAACCTTCATCTTGACTGCGTCGACGGTAGCCTGAAGAGCACCAGTGACATCGGCAGAGTCGTTCTCTAGCAGCCACCAGCCGCCACTGAAGAACTTGGCGATACTGCTCTGGAAGGGTTCCGACCCGGGGCCCGCCGGAAGAGCATTGTAATCTCCCGGATCAGTCGCCCTGCCCACGGCGGCTCCCAGCGCCCTGGAAATCCGTGCACTCGTCTTCTCGAAAGCGGCTCCCATGGCGGCTCCGATGTCATCAACAAGGTCCTTTTCCTCCTCAGCTGCAGCGCCGAACATGGCAGACAGGAAACTGAGACCACCTCCGAGGATGGCTCCCTGAACATGGTGTTAGCATCGGATCTCGACTGTTCATCATCGGTCTGCGGCACGTACATTGGGGCTCATGCCTGCAACGGCGCCACCCGCTCCAGCCGCGGCAGTCAACCACTTCAGCACATCTCCACCAGAACCCTGATCACCACCGAGCTTCTCGACCATGGTTGGAATGGCCAGGGTGTTGAGCATCGTCTTCTCAAAGAGCTCGTTGTAGAGGGCCGTAAGCTTTTGGTGCAGTCCATTCACCGCCATGAAAACCCAGTATCCAAGGCGTTGGTTAGGATACTCCGTCAAGGTGTCAAAGTACGTTGCGCAATCGCCCTGCTCGATGCCGGGATTGCACTCGTTCTTGACGCTGGAGCAACCGTCCGCATTCGTGCCAGGGTCACCAGTGATGAGCCTTTCGAGGATCTTGACCCAATCTGTCGGATCACCCTCTGAATGATAGATTTCGAGATTAGCATTTGATACTTGCGGGGGGTCAGCCATCTGCAACATACTTCTGTCATTGGTGATAAAGTTGTCGAGGAAAGAGGCGGCCCCAGTTTCCTCCCATGCAGCTCTGGCTCCATCTGGATTTGAGAGATCACGGAGGCCGCAGAGCTTTGCTTTGTCGTTGAAGGGTTCGTCTTGGCGTCTGCTGAACCGGCTGGTGTCGTACAGCGGAGATGCCGTCGCTGAGACTACAAGTCCCAGAATCATGGCGGAGGAGTGCATTCTGACGGAGGCGAACGATAAAGAAATATAGGTGAGTTGACGATGCAATAAAACTGGCAAGGAAACTGTGGTGTTACAAGCCTGAGAGTATGTTTGAGATGATGATGAATTATCTCCTGTCGACCATGAGAGGCTTCTGTCATTTTATAGATTTCTTGAAAGTGAGTATCGTGTAGACCAGCTTCATACATCAGTGGACTGTTGCGAGGCGCAGCCCTGCCGCTCTCGGAAATGAATGGCAGCCGACACGCGCTACCATACTCAACCGGATCTTGCAGGGCACCTGAATCTAGAGTCCATGGGAATCCTCAGCGGCACAAGCAGCATCGTGGCGACAGTTGCCGTCATTGCGGCACAGGCGAGAAGTCCTACGACGATGTGTAGGGGGGCACTCCGCCTCGGCCTGCAGACTTGGTGTTGCTTGCCCCCAGGTTGGGAAGACTTGTTTGCCGCGGTGGTCAAGCCTTTTGCTTCGGGTCTAATTCAAGCCACTGTCCTTCTCAGTTGGGAAGCCGAAAGGATTTTGGACAGGGTAGGAAATGGGCTGGCGGCCTGCAAGGAACTTTTGTAATCGGACGGGAATGCAGCTTCAGATCGTCACCAAAGATCGCCACGTCGATCTTGACCTTAATCGCAACCTTATGTCCTATGATAACTTGGCAGGCCTGGTCAATTTTGACGCCACGAGCCCTATGGTCTATTTTCGTCGTCGCCGATTGACAAACAACAGATCTCGACTAGGGCCGTGGAAGGCGATCTCGCAGGCTATGGCGCACTTGCGCCAATAGCTCATCTCTTTGGCTTCCGATTGCTATCGTTATCGGCGTCTGCGCTTGCGCGCAGACCCTCGCCAAACGTCCCAACATGGAACTCGTCACCTGTGAGGGCATGCAGTGGCAAACAACCACATGCTGCTTCGCACGCAGATAGGATTCCCGTGCCGCAATTCTATGAATAGGCCGCCGAATATCGACCAGTCCCTTCGCGAGGGGAGTCGTTTCAGTCGAAGATGTTGCAGGCGGCTCGTTGGGAGAACGACTGAAGGTCATCCTAGGGCGTCTAAGCTGGCATATTTCACAAATGCAGTGTGGTGCCAACCGTATAACTGAGGTGCAACAGTAGGTTCAGCAATGAGCACAGACCGGGACAGGACGCATTTTTGGAATGCGCTACGCAACTACAAACAGCAAACGGCAGTATGCATCATGGTGGTCCAAGGCGGTGAAGGAAATCGTCAATTCATCGCAACAGGGATATATAGACTCGGGATATAGACATGTAAAGACGGCTGGCTGAAGGACAGTTTCGTGTACTGAGGAAGGTCGCTTTTATAACCTAGCACACGTATCATGCCCGTCGTTCAAGGCGAGAGCTTACTCGGGCTTGGCAGCAGGAGCAGCATCGGCGGGCGCAGGCTTGGCGAGCTCGTCGAGCACGGGCTTCTCAAGAGCTTCGGGCTTGGTGGTGCTGGCCCAGCGTCCCTTGACCTTGCCGTCGCGGCCGACAAGGAACTTCTCAAAGTTCCACTTGATGCGCTTGAGGCCCATGATACCGGGCTTCACATCCTTGAGCCAGGTGAAGAGGGGGTTGGCCGCATCGCCGTTGACGTCGGACTTGGCCATAATGGGGAAGGTGACACCGTAGTTGAGCTGGCAGAAGCTCTGGATGTCGTCGTCGGTACCGGGGTCCTGGCCGGCGAACTGGTTGCAGGGGAAGCCGAGGATGACAAAGTCATCACCGTGCTTCTCCTTGATGGACTTGTAGAGCTTCTCGAGGCCCTCAAATTGCGGTGTGAAACCGCACTTGGAGGCCGTGTTGACGATGAGGACGACCTTGCCCTTGTAATCGGCGGTGGGGGTCTCCTGGCCGCGCTCTGATCAATGTGTTAGCGGACAGTCCAATTGAAGCGCGCATGGGGGCCAGACACGTACTGTCAAGCGGCTTGAAGTCGTAGAAGCTGGTAGCGGATGCCATGGTTGTTCGTGTTCGTATTGAGTCGGAAGGCGGGGTGTATCTCAACGTCACGGAAGTGTTTGTCGGGCGACGGTGTTGTATGTAGTACGGTTGTTGTTTTTGTAGGGAGCAAGTTTCCAAACGGGCGAGGGTGCCAGTAGATTTGTGATTAAGGCGGGGTCTGTATGCGAGCTGGCGAAAATGCTGCGACACGAACCGAGGACATGTCATGGCCGGGCAGGGTGTCGTTTTGGCCTAGTTTCCGTCATCGAAGATGCTTGAAGCTGTTCTTTCCAGTGGGACCACAGCATGAGCTGTTGTGGAACATGCGACTACTGGAGGGGGAGGGGGGGGAGGGGTGGCAAGGGTCCTGGATCCGGGTCTGCCGACCACCCGACAGCGCGTTTTGGGCCAGAATGGGGCGACCGGGGCACATGTTCTTCCGCTTCCCGCGTGTGAGCCGAGGTGCGCGAGTCATTAATAAGCAGGCTGTCATGCTGCTGAACCAATCACGATCGCGCCGAACGTCAGGCGAACGCACCATCGGCCTTTTGCTTCGTCCCTTTCGGCGATTATGGACACCCAGGCA
This sequence comes from Verticillium nonalfalfae, assembly GCF_003724135.2. Classification (NCBI taxonomy): domain Eukaryota; kingdom Fungi; phylum Ascomycota; class Sordariomycetes; order Glomerellales; family Plectosphaerellaceae; genus Verticillium; species Verticillium nonalfalfae. Next base: position 52,217 of record NW_021167291.1, read on the forward strand.
TCGGTCGCCTCGACCTGGAATCGTTGGGAGAATCGCGCGTCGCGCTCGTCAAAAGGCCGTGTGCCTTATCGATAAGAGCTTAACCCCGCCATTCGAGCTCTGGCTCTTGGATGCCCCTCCGCCATTGCCTCTCGTTCGTTGTAGCCAGCCGCCCGCCATGGGTAACGGTGTCAAAAAGAGGAAGAAGGCTACCCAGGCTCTGCGTGCCTTGCATCCCCAAGCCACACAATCCATCTACTCCCAGCTGCGCACAATGGACCCCCAATCAAAAAAGAACATTGTCATTGTCGGTATGTGAGCACTGTGACTCTGCGTGTAGGCGCCACCGTGGCTCGAGCTCTGACGACATCGACCAGGCGGCGGCATCATTGGCTCAACGACAGCTTACTTCCTCTCTCGACATCCCAAATTTAACCCCACGCTGCACAAGATTACCCTTCTCGAGGCCACCTCCATCGCGGCCGGCGCCTCGGGCAAAGCTGGCGGCCTCCTCGCGCTCTGGGCCTATCCGCAGCCTCTGGTGCCGCTTTCCTACCGCCTTCATGCCGAGCTCGCAGCCGAGCATGGCGGTGCCGAACGCTGGGGATACCGAAGGGTCGGATGCGGCAGCTTCGACGCAACAGTCACCCGTGCCAAGCTCGACGCCGTAGAGCAAGCCTCCGCGGCCCGGGCCGCTGCCGTACCTGGTGCGAATGACGGAGAAGAACAAAAAGGTTGGGAGCGGCTCCCGAAACAGGACGACGCGGCGGAAGCTCTGCTGGCAGATTCGGTGGTCCCCAAGGACCTCGATTGGGTCGATCACGAAATCATCGACTCGTACCAGGAAATGGGCCACCCCGGCGCGACGGAAACCGCACAGGTCCACCCCTTCCACTTCACAACGTCCATGGCGGCCCTCGCAGCCGAGAAAGGCGTCGACATTCGCACGCGCGCAAAGCTCACCAAGATCAACTCGTCGCCGACCGGCGTCGAATCGGTGGAGTATCTCGACCGCGACACGTCCGAGACGCACACCCTGTCCGACATTACAGATGTCATCGTCACCGCCGGCCCCTGGACCGGCAAGCTGCTCCCAAAATCCAAGGTCGAGGGCCTGCGCGCCCACAGCGTCGTCTACGACGCGACCGTCTCTCCCTACGCCGTCTTCACCCGCGTCCTGCTGCCCGAGGACTACGTCCCCGCCCACCGCGTCGTCAAGGGCCAGCGGCGCAAGCACAAGCGCATCGTCGACCCGGAGATCTACGCCCGCCCCTTTGGCGAGGTCTACGCCTGCGGCGAGCCCGACCGCACCGACCCGCTGCCCGACACGGCAGACCTCGTCCGCGTCGACGAGGCCAACTGCGACGACCTGCTCGCCTACATTGCCACGTTCAGCCCGCAGCTGGCAGCCGCCAACGTCAAAGCCAAGCAGGCGTGCTACTTGCCGCAGCGCGAGGGCGGGCCGCTGATCGGCGCGACGTCAACGCCGGGGCTGTGGGTCGCGGCTGGGCACACGTGCTGGGGGATCCAGAACGGGCCGGCGACGGGGAAGCTCATGGCCGAGTATGTGATGGACGGGAAGACGAGCAGCTCTGATATCAGCGAGATGGACCCCAGGCGGTACAGTCGCGTGTGAACATGGACCATCGCATAGTGCATAGGTGGTGCACGGCACAGTTCAACGAACATGAGAATGAGAACGAGAATACCTTACGACACTGGTAATCAAGCTGGGGAATCCAAATATTATGTGGATGAACAGTCGCTAGCCTCCACGAGACAGGAAGTCTAATACCTAATAGCCGTCGGTCCAGCCGAGGCTCCACTTAGGTTCGTCACATTGTGACGCTCCCGACGGGTCTCTAGGTCTACGACAGCGAAAATAAACAAAAGTTCGACTTGACAATGCTGAACGGCACGGGGGACAAGAATCACACAAGTCATAACGGTATCTCTATTGATGCGCCCATGTATGGCACTGACACTCGTCTCCACCTTCGGCCTCGTGGCACCTTGCAATCCATCCCATACGAAACCCGGCCCATTTTGACACACATGTGCGCTCGTTTCCAAATCCAATCATGATGCTATTTCTCCATGCACAACTCCAATGTACGAAATATGGGACGAACCACGAGAACACACAGAAAAGGAAAAAATAAATAAGAGTCGACGCCATGCGTCCGCAATTCCCCCGGGATAGCGACTGCCCGGTCGGCCTCTATCCCGAGATTTGGTCCCTCGCCCGCGGGGTCGTCAACGGACCCCCACTTTGGTGGGTGAAAGGGGGGTTTTGTGGCTTGGGAGCCTTTTGGGGCGGTGCCCCACAGGTGGGGGGCCGAAGAGGGGCAGACTCGCGACTTTTGACGTAGCGCGCACCTCGCTGTTTCGGTCACCACGGGGCCGAGCCCACCCCCTCCATTGCTGGGCTCGGTGCTTCATCGCGCGCGCACACTATCTCCAACGAGACGAGGGATGCTGTCACCCGTGATGCGAAGTTGAGTCTCCCGGGAAAGGAAGCGAGAGGATTTTACAGAGAGTTCTCAATGTCCATGAGCTCCTTGATGCCGTCCGCGATGTATTGAGTCCTCTCCTTCTCGAGGCGCTTCAGGGGGCGACGGCCGTAGCCACCGTAGCCGAAGTAGCTGTTGATGGCACCCTTGGTGCCGGGGACGGCGGCCTTGGTAAGGTACCAGTCACCCTTGCTGAGCTTCTTCTGGAGCTCGATGGCCTCCTCCTTCTTGCCCGCAGCGTAGAGGTCCCAAACCTTCACGCAGACCTTGGGCGCGACGTTGGCGCCACCGGCGATGATGCCACTACCACCGCTGACGAGGGTCTGGACGGTGAAGTCGCACATGCCACCAAAGGCCATGTAGCCGGAGCCCTCGTTCCAGGGGGTCTTGGCGTCGGTGGCCAGGGCGACACGGGTCAGCTTGCCGTTGTTGCCGCAGGTAAACTTGGTGCCGATGATGTTCTTGTGCTCGGCCAGCTTGATGAGGAGGTCGCTGTCCATGTCGATGCCGGAGACGGCGCCAGGGTAGTTGTAGAGAATGAGAGGGATGGGGCTCTCGTCGGCGACGGCGATGAAGTAGTCGTGAACGGCAGCCTCGTCCATCTGGGCGCGGAAGTACGAAGGGGGCAGGATGAGGGCGTAGTCGGCGCCGGCGGCAGGGGCCAGCTTCAAAAGCTCAATGGTTCCGCGAACACTGCCTTCGGTGGCGCCAAGGATGATGGGGGTCTGCTCGAAGCCGGCAGCGTCAAGAGCCTCGCGGGTGGCCTTGGTGACGGCAATCTTCTCCTCGCGGGTGCAGTGGGCAGCCTCGCCGTTGGAGCCCATGGTGACGAGGCCAGCAAGGCCAGCGCGCGCCAGACGCTCGGCGTGCTTCTTGATGACGGGGATGTCGAGGTCTTCGGTCTCGGGGTTGAAGAAGGTCATGGTCGGGGCGTAAATGCCGACAGGCAGCGGCCTGGGGGCCGAGTGGCCGTTGGTACCGTTGGAGGCAGTCATGATGAAGATTGGTAGGGTTTGTAAGAGGAGAGGGAGGGAGATTGAGTGAGGCGGGTTGAGAAGAGCAGGAATTGAGAGTGGGAAAAGATACACTGAGTGAAAGTCGAGGAGACCCAGGTGTCGATGGCGTTACTTATATGAGGGGCAGGAGGGAAGCGATGCAGGAGATGTCTCATGACCGGCGTCCAGGGGAGCCAGCTTGCGTGGGGGAAACGGGTCCGACGGTATAAATATTTAGCATGAAAAGAAGACTTGCTCGTGTGGACATTGGTCCGAAGACAGGGAGATCGGGGCGTCGTGGTGTTCCTCGGACCCCAGACCGGCCAAGCTAGCGATCCACCCCCTCCACCCCCCAAGTTTTGGCCCAGTACAGTCAGTGTGCCCAAATTTCCAGTGACGAGCAACCCCTCCATTGTCATTCAGTGACGGAGCATGAAGAAACGTCACAGCCGAGCCCACGTCGCTAGCGGCGTTGTGCGAAGAGCACCCCCTCCTCTTTCTCATCTTGCCTCGCAGGACATGGGTACTGAAGGAGGAAACTGGCCACTAGGCCTTTTTGCCATTTTTAGGGCGTCTTCATCTGAGGCACGGGGCATGGACGAGAGATCAGGGGGTTGTTTTCAATGGTGGGAATCAAAGGGGCTGAAGACGCAGGCAAACGTAAGAGGAAATAGTTGGTACGAGCAAGCACCCAATGGACGGTATGTGGGTATGTAGCCGCACCGATCAGGGGGGGGGGTGAAGAAATGGGACAGAAAAGGCGGAGGGGTGCAGATGAGCCAGTACTGTTCGTTGGAGGGGGAGAGGGGTAGCGGGTAGGCTAGGCGTTTGGACCATGGCCAGCGAGCCAACCGTCGGGTCTCACTCGTTCGAGATTCCAGAGGGACAAAGCAGATACAGCGAGCCGAGCGAGACCATCGCGATGGAGAGAAGACCGCGTCGGAGTGGTGGGGGGCATTTGGTCCATGCCGACATCCGGCGTCTGGCAGACCAGAAGGCGTGTGTCCGTTGTTCGGGACCCCTTTGGATCGACACCACACGATGGGTGAGAGCCCAGCTGCAAGAACGTTGATGATCAACAACGGCGTTTGACTTGATGCAGTTGACAGTCTCGAGACTCAAACCGCAGCAGTTCGTGCATATCTTCGAGACAACAGCCTGCTCGCAACTCGCGCTAGCCGTGGCTTCAGGGAACGGATTGGTTGATGGCTGGCCAGCTGGGCATGGTGATCGCAAAGGACATGATGCAGATGTACGAAAGATTTCCGGGTTGAACGATGCCGTGAGGGTGTCAAATACGCAGTAGCAATTTCGTGATGCACTGAGTTGTTGCCAGAAACAGTGGTTGAAGACGGAGAGAATTGGAAACAGGAAGAGCACTGGCAGTGGCAGCGGAAAAACCGAGAGCTAGATTATCCACCAATTAATTGCGTGACAATCAGGCGAGTGAGACGAGACTTCCCAGCAGCCAGTCACGGTCAAGCCACACATCCCATGGTCGATGGCGGTACAAGGGGGTGCACGGGGGTGCAATATGCGTGAGATCCCCCTCTGTGCCCCTCTATCGCCTTCCGTTTGCTTGCACTTCCAGTTCCAGGGTGTTTGCCTAGTGGCATCAACCTCCAATACTCTGAGATTACATGCATCACCATCTCGAATTCCCATCCGACTTTAGCCTGTGAAGTGGCTGCGGTGACAAGGTGTCGGTGCTCCTTAAGGTCTTGCATGGAATCGTGATACTGTTTTCTTTTTCTCCCTCAAGGGTCATCCGGAGAGACTCGAGCTGTGGAAAGAACACTGCATTCTGCCAGGCGAAGAATACTCGGACCACGAATGGTCTCGACCCTTTCAGCATTTGCATTCTTCGCATGCCGACCCCCCTTGGAACCCCTCCATCATCCCTGGGTGTGCCCTTACTATCCATGTCCCGGCCACGCGGGGAAATCATACGTGGGGGCGGGGAGGTGCCTCGTTGGGGGGCTTTGCATTGTCGAGCCTGGGTTCGTTTTTTGCGCCGTATCCGCCTGGAGTGGCTTCTGGGCGCATCATCTGGACTTCTGGACTTCTGTCAACAATCAGGAAACGAACGCTGGCGGCGTGTGAGACATGTACAGGCCTGGTGGGTATATGCTGTGGTCAATAGCTCAGAGGATAGCATTCGCAGAGACAGCCCCCAGTGACAGGCCCCAGCCAGCTCCACGCCTGTACCCCATCTCCATGACTTGCCGTCCAGGCTCGGTTGTCACGGCCGCGCGTGCTCTCCTGGCTCCAGCGCGTTTGGAAACCAGGATGATTGCGTCTAAGGCTGGCTGTTTGCTTGCTGGCTGGCAGCCTCTCCATCGTTGCCTCGCGCCGACTGCCCGGTGACGGAGCGCGGGGCGCCTTTATCCCTCCAATTGCTTCCCCTCTTCTTGCCCCTCAATTCTTCCGCCATGTTACGGTGCTCCATCGTTTGACCCTGACCGTTACAGGCGTCCCGCGCATGGTCGCAGCCTCAAGTGAGCTTGACGATATCCTAGCTTGCTGATCGTGCCGCAAGCCATTCCTACCGAGAAATTGTACCTCTTGCTATCGGATCAACCTCCCGAAGCTGCCCGCTGTTCCCTTGAGCCACCTCGAGCCGTTTAAAAGACAGCCTCGCGCCATCTCCTCTCTCCTCAAGCTCCATCTTCCTCCTCATCTGCCATCCCATTCCACTGTCCGTCCTCTCACTCTCCTCCTCCCAGCAAAAACCTCAGTAACGCTGTCACAATGGGCGAGCCACTCAACGTGTTGATGGTGAGTAGCTCGAGAGCAGAACGCCGTCCTTCTGCGATCTTTGTCTAACCTCCGCAGATCGGTACCGGTGAGTACACTACCGGCTTCGTTGGCGGCGGTGCCTCTGGCTCCGACAAGAAGGTTGGTGTCATCGGTCTGTCCCTGTTCGACCTGAGGCGGCGCGGCAAGGTCAACAACTTGTCGATGGCCGGCACCAACGGCACCAAATTCCCCGCCATCCGCGAGCACCTCGACAAGAACATCTCCAAGGTCTACAACAACCTCGACATCTCGTTCGACTCGTATCCCGCCAACGACGTCAAGGACGCCGAGTCTTACAAGGTGGCCATTGACGCGCTGAAGCCTGGTGACGCCATCACCATCTTCACGCCCGACACTACCCACTTCCCCATCGCCCTCTACGCCATTGAGCGCGGCATCCACGTCCTCGTCACAAAACCCGCTGTCAAGCTCCTCGAGCACCACCAGCAGCTTATCAAGGCCGCCGAGGAGAAGGGCGTCTACGTCTTTGTCGAGCACCACAAACGCTTCGACCCCGCCTACTCGGACGCCCGCCACAAGGCCCAGAGCCTTGGCGACTTCAACTACTTCTACTCGTACATGTCCCAGCCCAAGTCCCAGCTCGAGACCTTCAAGGCCTGGGCCGGTGTCGATTCGGACATCTCCTACTACCTCAACTCGCACCACATTGACATTTGCGACTCCATGGTCACCCAGCAGGGCTACCTGCCCGTCAAGGTCTCGGCCTCGGCCTCCAAGGGCGTGGCCACCGACCTCGGCTGCGATCCCGCCACCGAGGACACCATCTCGCTGATCGTGCAGTGGGCCCGCAAGGACGACCCCTCGAAGCGCGCGACGGGCGTCTACACGGCCTCCTGGACGGCGCCCCAGCGCGCCGGCGTCCACTCCAACCAGTACTTCCACTACCTCGCCCAGAACGGCGAGATCCGCATCGACCAGGCCAAGCGCGGCTACGACGTCGCCGACGACTCGCTCGGCCAGCTCATGTGGTACAACCCCTTCTACATGCGCTACGCCCCCGACGAGGACGGCAACTTCAACGGCCAGACGGGCTACGGCTACATCTCCATTGAAAAGTTCGTCGACGGCTGTCGCCAGGTCAACAGCGGCGCCCTGAAGCCCGAGGACCTCAACAAGAAGGGTCTGCCGACGTTGAGGAACACAATCGCCACGACGGCCATCCTCGAGGCTGGCCGTCGCAGCATTGACGAAGGCCGTGACATTAAGATTGAGGAGGAGAACGGTTTCTGGAAGCTGGTGTAGACATACCCCTTGTAGACGATGTATGAATGAGATGACAAAATTGATCGTTACGTATTTCCATAACAACTGTTTCCAGCATGACGCGGAGAATTCAGAATGGCGGGGTTTTGCAGCCTAGCATTGGACACGAAGGATCACTTGTGTGGTAAGGGCAAATAAGTAAAAGTATACGTTGACCTCAATCCGAAACGAGGTCGTCAAGAACGTCAAAAATGAAACCTCCGTAGAGATGCGTCAGGAATTGAGCCCAACGGGGGGCTCGAACCCCCAACCTTGAGATTAAGAGTCTCACGCTCTACCGATTGAGCTAGCCGGGCAGGCAGGTTGCTTGTTGTTGCAGGTGGGAGATTCCAGCTGCATTATGTAGTTTTCTCTTTATTCATGGTACGAATAATTGGAAGCCATCCGAATGTGTAACTCCCAGCCTACATGGAATCGCCATGAGGAGAACCCTCTCACTCGTCCATATACTTGCCAGTATTTTCTCATCAGTTTGTCGGCCTCTGCAAGCCCACCTCCAAGATATCCGTGCCTCGACTGTTGTCTCGGTGTGGATCGCTGTACCTCGCCCAGCCGAGCAAAAAGTGCCGATAAGATAAGGCTCAAAATTTCTAAGGGCCCTCTGCGGGATGCAAAAGATCGAGGTCCCAGCACCGTAACGGCTAAAGACATCACCAAGCGAACCTGCTGCTTCAGTCCCCCTACTCCAGTAACCGCTCTCCGATCAAACAACTGCCACAATGGGTTCGCAACGCCAGAACAAGAAGCGCCGCTCCTCCAAGTCCACGATCCGCCAGTCCAACAAGCCCAAGAAGGCCCTCAACCCCCGCGGCAACAGCATCGTCGCCCAGAACTGGTAGGTCGCGCCATGCCCTCACTCTCCTCTTCCTCAAAACGAGATGAGCAAGAATCCCCGTACCTCGAGGCGAAAAGCGCTGACCGTCCACTCCCCACGTCCAGGAACAAGAAGGAGACACTGACGCAAAACTACCGCCGCCTCGGCCTGACGGCCCGCCTCAAGGCCCCGACGGGTGGTGTCGAAAAGTCGGTCCGCGCTGCGGCGTCGGGCACCCGCCAGCCGATCCCCATTGACCCGTTCGCCATCGCGCCGGCCGTGAACAAGCCCACGATTGGCGAGGCGCGGGTCGAGCGCGACGCCGACGGCAAGATTATCAAGATCCACTACGCCGACGCGGGGAGGAAGCCGCGCGCAAACCCGCTCAACGACCCGCTCGTCGCTCTCGAGACGGACTCGGAGGACGATGAGGACGTGGACGGCGGCGAGTGGGGCGGCATTGAGGAGAGGGACGAGGAGAGCAGGCCGAAGGTTATCCGCATGCTCGAGGAGGAGGCGAGCCGCGAGGTAGAAAAGAAGCCGAGGCATCAGAGCGAGCAGGAGGTCGAGTGGATCGAGAGGCTCGTCGCCAAGCACGGAGACAATACGGCTGCCATGGCGAGGGACCGCAAGCTGAACCAGATGCAGCAGACGGAAAGGGATATTGCGCGGAGGGTGAACAAGTGGAAGCAGTCGCAGCAGTAGAGGGTAGGCACGTTGGGATTCATGTCAGTTGCCAGGTGAGGCGAAGCGCATGTTGCATTGTTACACATGGGCACATGTATGGGAGTCTGGCGTTATGGGTTTGATGCTCGGGTCAAAACAACAAGACTTGCTCGCAAAATTGATCAAAAACAATGTCATCCATCCATATCCATCCATCTATCTATCAATTCCGATATGAAAGCTCGCCATGTGGGATCCTTGGACTACCTCATGTAGTATACAGTTGACGCCGCCAACACCCGTGGAAACCGAAACAAGCCACAACAAACATCTGTATCATGCTGGGAGCTATCTTGTGCGCCCTCTGCCATTTTCTTTTTGGCAGTCCTGGTATCGATCTACATTCCTTAGCGCAATGTGCGATCGTAGTTAGCCGAGGGGAACTGCGCAGGCGCATTGTCGTCATAGTCGTCGTGCGCTGTTGGGGGTGCATAGGGGCTGGGCTGCCGCGGTCCACCGTAGGGGTTGGGGCTTGACTGGCGGCCCCCAACCGCAGACGTCTGTTGTGAGTTATATTCTGTCTCGCTATCGAACATGGGGCCATTGTGACGGGAGGGCAAGCTGCCGTATCGGTTGGGATCGTCGTCCTCCCCGTACGCAGAGCCGCCTCCAGGCCTGTAGGGGTTATCGTTGAAACCGCCGCCGCCGCCGCCGTAGCCCGTATCGGTGTGGTGATCAGGGTGGTCGTCCATCTGGACAGGAGCGTAGGCTTCTTCGTCATGGGGTGCCATGGAGAAGGCAGCCTTATCAGGGTCAATGTTGTCGTTCTTGATACGCTGCTTGTCGTAGCCGGGAAGCTCGCCATGGAAGCGGTAGTGACGGAGGGTGTAGACGCTGACGGCTGTGGAGGCACCGAACAGAAGGCTACAAAGGTCTTAGCACGTAGTTCTCCAAGATCGAATCATTATCCTTACGTGATGATAACACCGAGTCCGACGATGCCCTTGCTCAGCCCGCAAACGTTGCCACACTTGTTGGCGGTGTTATAGGCAGCCTGGCTGGCAAAGGCGGAGAGCCAAATGATGGTGAAGATGGCATCAACGGCGAGCATAGCGTGCGGCTCGGCAAGTTTGCGTGTCCTCGGCCATCGTGGGGTCATGATGAGGTAGAGCCATGCTGGGATGGAAAGGAAGCACTGCAGGTAGCCAGATCAGCAAGATTTCGACGTAGCGATCCCAGGAACGGGAGCAAACAAGAGCTGGTAGCTTACCACTCCGAAAGTCCAGCCGTTGTTTCCTGTAACTTCCGCCTTGTCGCCAACGAAGACAGCAATCTCTAGACACCAGAGCACAAAGGCTAGGAGAATCTGAAGGCAGTGTATGCCCATCTTGAGCATGGGGACATTTTCAGGGTCCCATTCGAAATTGGCAAACATCTTTGCGACGAGGAAGAGCCTCGAGGGCGTCTGGAGAGGGCGTCGATGGGCTGTTTAGTGTATTGGGGTCCCGGGGTTGACTTTGTGATGTTGTAGGGTTCTGTTTACCCTTTTCAGACACAAAGGTTCTGCGATGTCGCTGGTGTCGATCTAAAAATAGGTGGGTATGCTTCGATGCGGCTGTTCCGTCTGGGTAGCTGATGATGGCAGCAGCAGGAGTGAAAGAGCGCGTGGGATGGTCAGCCAGGCTCTTGGGTGTGCAGTATGCTCGTCAAAAAAAAGATTGAATTCAGGTCGTATCGTAAGGTGATCAGAGGTGAAGCGAACGTCGTCCAAATGTTGGAAGTGGAACGGACGAGAAAGGGGAAAGAAAGTTGCGTTGGGCTGTCTGTCGGATGGGATGGATGTGACAGGGTGGAAATGGAAGCACCGGCTCCAGGGCTGTCTCTCCCAGCACTGTAGCTCTAGCCCACCGTCGGTGTCAGTGCTTGTACCAGTGTGCCTGCGTCAGTACTGAAGACGCGTCCCCAGGTACCTCGCCTTCCGTGCTGGCTGTGATGTGGACACGAGTAGGGGGGCCCAAGCTGTGTACCTTAGGGGCTGACGTGCGGCCAAGCTCCGCCTCTGAACCTGACGCAGCTGCTGGCGTCGCAAAGCTCTCTAGTGGCCCGTGACAGAGCGAAAAGGCGCCCAGGTGGTTCCAGAGGCCAGTAATGCTGCGCCACGGTGAGTGTGTGTCCCTGTGCCCCAGGCAACGAATGGCGGGCCTGTCTCGGCTTCGAGAGTGGGCGCGAATAGGTAAGAATGGGCTCGGTTTGCCCCGGTACGAGCTGTGGCTGCAGGTGCCAAGCGCTTGTCACGACGTCATGCTGCGGTACTCGTACAGTGCCTCCACTCACCTACATCGCCGTTGCTGTGCCACCCCGAGTAGATAAGAGCCTCGCTCTGCCTCACCTGGGACAACACCGCCCCGCCGTCAGGCACACGGGAGCCCCGGCTGCCGGGCCCGTCTCAGTGACAGGCTTTCTACCTGGCAATGGTAGAAACTGATCATCTGTTTTGATCAAGTCAAACAACTGATTAAAAATCAAATGAGAAGCGGTAGATCACCCCGTAAGTCGCCAGGTATCGAGTGTGGGAGTGTTTCCACTGTCGCCAGCCTCTTCCTCACATGTTACTGCATTCACATCCAAAACCACACTCATGTCATTTCGCCGGTCATCGAATAGATCCACGAGAACTTGAGGTTCCTAGCTAGACTTTTTGATTCCACTACTAGAGGCCCAAGCCGCTGTATTGTCGGATTGTTCTGATATAGCTGCTTGAAAACGGGAGCAGGCTCCGAGATGTGACTCGGACTACTCCCTTCGAATGAATTTCCAAATTACGCGTAGCAGACAAGCATGCCAGCTAAGTTTGTCACTCTGAATAAATGGCTTAGTCTGTACGGATTCTTACGATACTTCGTGTTTGGCCCTTCCGTTGACAAAGGTAGGCGGGCGGTTGGGGGTTGCCATTCATGAAGAGAATGCTATTACTTCGCTGTATCTTAGCAAAAATGGTTGATCTTGAAAGGCCCAAGCGAGTGTCTTCCATTCAAGAACGTGGTAGAAGCTCTAGGAGCAACTGTCATGGACATGGAGAAAGCAGGTGAGGCTCATCGCCTCGCGATCCTCCGCGCCCTACAGGCGGTTACTATCAGGCAACAGCCAAACAATCGCACTCCTTCCAATATATACAAACAAACGCGGATTCCTCCCAACAGACTACTAGCCCAGTAGTTAAAGAACGAAGCAACCCCCAAAGACCGCACGTTCGAATCCCGAAGCCTCCAAAGCTCTGCCACAACTCGGGCCTCGTGGAGTTGTGCAGCCTGTCCCCCAACCCTGACGCAGGGTTGGAGGGCAGGCGAGCCTTATGCCCTTTTCTGTGCAGCATGCGTGTGATTTGGTTTTGGAGATGTTGTTAAACTGTCCAGAGTAGAGAAGGAAGGTGCGAACAATACTTATCATGATTCACTGAGACTCTGCTTCGGAAATGCCCTTCCTTTTTAAGAGGGCTACTAAAATAGGACCACTGCAATTAATCCTCAGATTTCTTCTTTATGACTATTTCTTTAGACCATCCACAACCATTTCAATCAGCTGGCACGCAATCATGGGCCGCCTTTCCACTGCATATAGGCAGAAGAAGAGGGAGGCTCGATCGAAAGCCTTTCGCGCGCAAGTAACGAGAACCGACGTCGACTGTATCAATCAATATGAAGCAACTGTTGGTGCCAGCCTAATAGCATCAATGCGCAATATCACGGCTTTTGTGAAAAATATTGCGACTTCCGTCCTCGAGACCCTCGCTTCGGTGCCTGATGTGCCGGGCCCTTCTGAGAACGAAATGGCAAATTTCTAGGATGAAGATGCAATTTCAGTCCCGGAGAACACGCCTTCGGAGCATGACTATGCCACTTCGAAGATGGAGATACCTCTCACTATAGGTACCAAGAATGTCGACAAACCTGATAACGAGGATGCCGTCTCCTTCATTACGGAGAAGCCTGGTATGGAAGAAGCTGGAAACGAGGCGCCCGACCTCTTACGAGCACAGAAAGACAGAAAGAAGGAAAAGAGACGCGCAAAGAAGGTCTCCAGAGGGAAGAATACGAGGTGTGCGAGGATCAAATCAAGAAAGGAATTAGCCAAGTGACGACGTCCAGAAGACGAAGGCCCCCTCACCACAAACAACTACCGCTGAACCTGCGGTAACCCACCGTGCCCGTCATTCCGTCGGAATGCTTGAAATACCGACAGACGATGGAGATGAAGAGCTGCAGAAAGATGAAGCTCCAACCAGACTTCAGGCGAAGCTCAGACCTGAGCACAGTGATTATCATCCTCAGGAGACGAGCCTCATCGTCTTCCACGACGAATCCGATGACGTTTTCAACTATCACGTATCGTACCGGAACAAAGTTTGGTTCTTCAGCCCGAATTGATGGTATCCATCAAAAGAATCAGGCGATGGTATTGTGAGTATTGTTTCATGTCGCCATGGACTAGCGCTGACCTCATATAAAGCTCAATCCCAGAGTCTGTGTGACACTGTCGAGTCACACCGTGGTAAAACTAATGCTGAGTTGGAAATCCATTCCGATAGAGCAGAACCAGGAACTACTTTAAATTCAAAAAGGAGGGTTTTCAAGAAGAGAACATCTCGAGTTACACCCATCTTCTGGGAAGGGTATGATGGGAGACAAATAGGGGGTAAGACAGTGCCGGAAGCAACGGAGACCCCTTACGCACAGTACGAAAATGCGCAACACCAATTCTGCTCAAACCCCAAGAACACCACCACATTAAGAACCGTGTATACACTTGTGAGCGAGTTACTCCGCGCTCATATAACTACAAAAACAAAACCGACAAACTCCATATAATGACAAGCCTGTCTGATATTGTGTTTCCCTCTGCGTCTGAGCAGCCCAACTTGTCACATCTCCTCACCGAACTCAAGCGCGGCGACCTCTCCATCTCCAATCGTCTGCGGTCCATCATCCACGATGCCGAATTTGTGCGCGAGGTAGCGGCGGCTTTCGGCTCGGTCGAGGAAAATCCTACCGGAGCCACAGAAACGGCAACACCGTCACGGCCCCTTGTCGCCAACGAGCGCTGCGGAAGCTGGTACATCTCGCCCAGCACCAAGTCGGCGAGCGCATACTTTAAAAGCACAGACGGCCACGACAATGCCTGGAAATTCAGCACAAGGAGGCTGAACCTTCATCTTCTCGAAATAATCGGCCGTTGCGACGGGTGAGATCCCTCAATCCCCAGCCCTTGTTTATTTACTCTCAGGCTAATCAGCCCCAAGGTGCATCATCGTCGACTCAACCCGCCGCGGAAAACGTGAGTCTCTTCTTGACCCAGACTACTCACTTCCCTCTGACATAGAGCCTAGGAATCCCCGACGCCCTCTCAAAGACAATCCCAATCTGGTGCGCCGTACTCAACCGCGCCCTCTTCCCCTCCCTCCCAGAAGAAGCCCACGCCCTGCACACGCCACCCAAAGTAGTCTCGCCCTCGGAGCACGCCCAGATCACCGCCCTCCTCCCGTCCTTCCTCGCCGCCTTCCTGGCTCTCGACCTCGACCTGGCCCCGCTGCGCGCGCAACTCCCGAAACCCCTGCGGCCCCTCTGGATCACGCCCGACACGCCGCTCCTCCTCCCCCAGACGACAACCACGGCGTCGGGCCCGCGCAGGACCGTCTTCGAGGACGCCCACCCCGTCATCTGCTGCACGGCCTCGCGCCGGGTCGCGGGCGGCGAGCTCAGGGAGGGCGGTTACGTGTACGTCCAGGGCGCGGGCGACGACACGGAGAACTGGGCCTGCGGGCTCACGGCCGAGCTGTTCTGGGACCATGTAGACCAATTGCTCGGCACGCCCGAGGGCGAGCTGCCTGCGCTCGTGCGAGGCTTGGTTGACACGTGCGAGCCGAGCCGGAGCGCTGGAGCCAAGAATGTCGCGCCTTCAGTGGCGGTTTCGGCTCTTGCGGGGGTGGAGGACGGGAAGGTTCGGAGGTGTACCGTCAAGTTGACACCGGTGGTCACGGAGAAGGAAACGTGGATCGTCAAGGCGCCGACGGAGATGGAGGTTGGGGTGGGGAAGCACAAGGTTGCGAGCCGGAACCTGAGGACGGCGTTGCCTGATATTTGCGGCTTTGTCACGCGGTTTCTCGAGTCACAAAAGAAAGAGGATGGCTCCCTCGCCGAGGGTACGACCGTCTTGGTGGCGTGCGAGACCGGCAAGGACTTATCTGTGGCTGTGGCCCTCGCCATCTGCCTCTGGTGCTTTGACCAACAAGACAACTACCGAGCACCCGACACCAAGACCATTTTCAACAAGGACATGGTTCGTAATCGGCTGGGAAGCATCATGACGGCATATCCCGAGGCCAACCCGGGCCGGGCATCGCTGCAGAGTGTTAACAGTTTTTTGATGGACTATAGGAGATGAAGCTGCATTCTATCCATCTTCTTCTTGTTCGTGGCCTATGCCAGCTGTTGAATGCACCCTGTATCGCTGTTGACCATTACACACACCTCGTCGTCGTGTTCATTAAGACGACAGGGCATTCCGCACTCCCACACATATCCCCGTCAGACTCTTACAGCTTGGCCAGGATGTCGGGGAACTCTTGCCAGTCCTTCATGATGACGACGGCGCCAGCGTCGCGCAGGACCTTCTCCATCTCGGACTGCCTATCGGCGGGATAAGGACCGACGTAGCCAATGACCTTGATGCCGGCGCGGGTGCCGCTGAGGGTGCCGCTCTTGGAGTCCTCAATGGCGACCGATTCAGCGGCCGTCTTGCCGAGCTTGTCAAGGGCGTGCAGGTAGATGGCAGGGTCGGGCTTGGAGGTGGGTGTGGGGAGCGACGTGGCGGCAGAGTAGACCTCTTCCTCCTTGAAGAACTTGTCCTGGCCGACCTTGACAACGGAGGCCCAGACACGGCGCTTGGCGGAGGACGAGACAACGGAGAGCTTGTACTTGCCGCCGGCCTGGAGGGCCTCGAGCTGCTCGTCAACGCCGGGGCAGGCGACGAGAGAGGCCTTGAGCTTAGCGATGACGGCATCCTCTTCGCGGCGGACATATGTCTCGAGCTCCTCCTGCTCCATGGTGAAGTTGTAGAGCTTCTGGAGGCCGAGCATCATGCCGCGGAAGTTCTGGCCGACGAACTCCTTGATCAAGGACTCGCCGGTGAAGCGCTGGTCAATCTTGTGCTTCTCGCAGATCTCGTTGATGAGCTCTGCGCAGGCCTCAAAGGCGAGCTCCTCAGAGAGGACGAGCGTGTTGTCGCAGTCGAACAGAAGAGTCGTGATCTGGGCATTGATGTCAGGAGGAAGCTGTGCCTATGAGGTGAGATGGAGGAGGCGAAGTGACATACCTGAGACATGATGGCGGTAGATAGAGGTCGTCGGATTGGGTGTTTGGGTAAGGTCCACGAGCTACGGTCGAGTCTAGAAAAGCCGATGAACGCGGATCAGGGTGAACAGGCAGTGGAAATGGCTAGCAAGTGAAGGGAGAATGAAGGACGAGCCAACAGCAGAGCAAGGGGAAGCTTGAAAAGTGGACAGTGTTCGGGTTAAGAGCAGAAGTGGGATCGATCAGGAAAAGGTAGACCAGAATGGTGGTCAGCCCAAGATACGCCTCGAGTACCTAGACCAACAAGCCAGAGCCAGGCATCGAGAGCACCAGATGCAGATCGAAAGCGACATGAGCACCAAGACCAAGACGGGATCTCGACCCGTCACGGTTGCTGCTGCCCTGCCTGCCCCATCACCAATGGTGGTTGCCCGGGACGCCCTGAGCGCCCTGGCTGCCTGTTGCTCCCGAGGCGGGTGCAATCCTGCCACTGAAGAGACGCGAATTAACCCCTCATTGTAGCCCCAACACGCCGCCGTGTGTCCACTGCAAAGAGCGAGCCGGCATAGGTACTCAAGGTACGCGAGCAACGAGGAAAGAGGGGGGAAGGCACCGAGGGGCACGGAGGAGGTGCACCTCAGAATTACCCCGCTGTTGCGCCCAATACAGTGCGCCCATCCCTGTACAATGTCGTCATGGGCCAATGTGCCCCTCCATCCGACAAACGACGCGTCTTTTTCTGTGCAATTGTCGCCCGGGGCAAGAGGCATGCTCGGCCTCTCTCTCCCGTCCGCCGTTTCACGAGCCGTTGCGCATCCATGTGCAGCCTCGTTGTCGTCGTTGTGGCCCGTGTCGCGACTGGGGGCCAAACTGTACCCTTGTGCTGCCTGTCGACAGACAGACCCTGGAAGTCGATGCCGAGTCTCGGGATGTTCATGGAAGCGCATGCAGCATTCGGCCCTCTTCACACCTCGAAACCTAATGCAGACGAGCGCTTCCGGCACCGTACATCGTACCTGTGTTGCGCTGCAGCAGAATCCGCCCGCCCGCGGCCTCAACGCCCCGCACCCGAACAAGACCAGTCCCCGCCGAGATTTCCTGCGCTGCGGCGCAACGTCTGATGTTTTGCGTCTTGCCTCGCCCTCCATGTCGTCCCACTTCCTTGTATCCCTTGGCCCCCTTGCACGCAGCCGCCCGCAGCTACGCACACTCATGTAAAAGGCCGCACTGGACAGGGCATGCCGTATTTGTTTGTCACTCATCTCGGGTGCGGGGACTCGCGGGTCCTTGCCGTAGCCGCGTTGACATTGATACGGCACATCTCCAATGAGATTTCACGTCATATTTATCCAGTATGAGCTTGATCTGAGGCAAAATCATGATTTTGTTGAACGGCAATCTCGGTCTTGGTATCTCTTGTAAAGTGCAAACATCGTGTTCATTATTAACAAAAACCTCTGGGGCTCATCTCCTAAGCTCCTCAGCCACTGAAACCCCTTGATACGCCCAAAACACCGAATCGTAATAAAAAAAGGGATTCATGAAAAAAAAAAGCCAGTCCATAGTCCGCATCTCCTAAGCCGCTCACTCGCTCGCTTATAAAACTTCCCTAAGCTTCTGCTTCTGCGCCGCTGTAAGACTCGACGGGAACTTGACGTTGTACTTTATGACAAAGTCGCCCCGCGTGCCCGGCTTTTTCGACACGGGCATGCCCAGTCCGGGGTACCGCTCTGAGCTGCCAGGCTGCGTCGGGCCGGCCTTGTCGAGGTTGATCTGCTTGCCATCGATCGTGGCAACGGTTCGCTTCCATCCCGTCAGAGCCTCCTTGAGGTCTAGATCAACCGTGTGGACGAGGTCATCGCCCTCGCGGACGAACAGAGGGTGTTGTTTCTGCGAGTCACCGTTAGTTTCTGCATCTATGCGAATGTTCTCACAAGGGAGGTTGATAACACGTACCTCTTCCAAGATGAAGTGCAGATCTTGCTGGCCTCCTTCCTCCTGATCACCGACCCCCTTGAACTTGATCTTGCTACCCTTCTTCAGACCGGCCTTGATCGGCACCTCGAGCACCGTGTCCGTCGTCGTCCTCTTCCCGCTCTCGTCAAACAGCTTGCGCTTGATCTTCATCTTCTTCGTCACACCCCTGAAGAGCTCCTCCAAGGTCAGCGGCAGCGCCCTCTCAACCGTCGTCACCTCGGGCGTGGCCTCCCGCCTCTTGGGCGGCGAGAAGTCATCAAAGCCGCTCGACGAGTGCCGCACCCGCGATCGACCGCCGCGTGCCGCGCCAAACGTGGAGAAAATGTCGTCTCCGCCGCCGCCGCCGCCGCCGCTCTGCCGCATGAACTCGGCAAAAATATCATCGGCGCTGCTAAAGTTGAAGCCCGGCGCGCCGCCGCCACCGCCACCGGTGCTGAAGCGGAAGGAGCGTGTGTTGCCACCGCCGCCGGTGTTGCCAAAGTTGAAACCGCCAGGCATGCCGCCAGCGGCAAAGGGGTTGGCGTTGCCGGGCCCGCCGCTGGCGTCCGGGGGCGGGGCGCCGTGGAGGAGGAACTCGAGCCCGTATTGGTCATAGGTTTTGCGCTTCTCGGGGTCGGAGAGGATCTCGTAGGCCTGGGAGCACTCCTTGAACTTTTCGCTTGCGTTGGGGTTGTCTTTGTTCTTGTCGGGGTGCCACTTGAGAGCTGCCTTGCTGTAGCGGGGTTGTTAGCTTGTGTACCTTGGAAATGATGGAGATCAGATGATTCACGAGAGAGGAAGAACCTACCGGTAGCCCTTTTTTATTTCTTCCTGTGTAGCCTCGGGCTTGACGCCCAGCTGATCGTAGAGTTTCGTCTCTTTTACCATCGCGTCGGTGTGTGCCTCTAAAGGCTTACTGGCAATGGTGGATGGATGGTGGTATTGATGCGGGGCAGGCCTTGTCGGTGTGCCGAGTTGATCCTGCTTCTACTGTGCTGCCGAGCAACAGCAAAGATGGAAGGAGAAGATACAGGAGGAGACAGTGAAGGTGACCACCAGGCTGAAGTATGAAAATTATGGTGTGTCCGGTTGTCAAAAGTAAGGCGAATGTGTGCCTCGTCGCTTTGGGTTGTAGAGCAGCTGCCCAATTGGTGGGGCTTAGCGTCTACGTCCAGTTACTTGCTTGCTGTGATAGTGGTGCAAGCTAGACTTGGTCGTCTTGATTGTGTGTATTTCGATGTCAATTGTTCTAACAAACTACGGCGAGTTCAGGACTGAAAAAATCGGCGCACAAAAGATATAGTGTAGAAAGAAGAAGTCGCGTGATGTTGAAGAAGTCATTTCAAGTTTCCAACATGTTCCTGTCAATGCTCCTACAACCCACTCGCACGAGCTGTGAGGTCAAGGTCTCACGGCCGGGGCCCAAATGTGACATCACCACCCACCGCTTCCGGACATGGAACCTTCTAGAACCTTCGACATACTGCCATCTCCATCTGGCAACATCACGAGAATTCAGCCCCCCTTTTCATCGTATTCAATTCGAATGATTCTCATAGCTTCATGTTGGTGTGTTCCTGAGGAACATGCTCTCTCCTGACTGGCTGACTACTGGAACCTGATACACAAAGGCGCCCCTTCGCTTTGCCATGCTTTGTCCTAACCCACCCCGGCAACTAACTCCCCGCTTCAAGTCTACCCCTTTCTGTAGCCATCGACAAGATGGTCAAGCCATCCATTCATCTTCTTCCGCAGGCTGAGCCTGCTTCTTGACAGATCTCTCCCCTTGACAGACCTCCTTTCACTGAATACCTAGTCAAGCTGCCTAGAGAACGACGCATCCACATCCATGGCCTCTGCCGCGGCGTCACGGCGGCCAGATGCTGAACTCGCTGATGCATGTCTACTGCCAAAGAGAGATCCACTGCCCCCGCGCTCCTGCATCTCGGGCAGCTTGATCTCGTTGTTCGTCGCCTCGAGTTCAATCGGCTGGTCGATGGATCCTGCGTCTACTGTCTCCTGCAGGGTTTGGCCGGTGGATGAGCGGCTGAATAGTGCAGGCGCTGTGTTTTGGCTGGCTGCTGAATGCGTTGACTCGCGAGAAAGCGTCGCTGATAGTTGGTCTTGACTCTGGTTGCTAAGCCCTTTCAGATCTGAATATCCTCCTGACTGTACTGCTGAACTTGTCGTGTTCGCTGCGTGGTGGACCATGCCGCCGCTGATCATACCGAAAGCATCCATGTCGTCAAAGTCCCCCGCTCTAGAGTTCGTTTCGCTGTTGCCCAATGATGCCCGGTTGGTGTCCATGGAGTCGACGCTGTTTGCGCGGTACTTGCGTTTGGACGGCGAGACAGGCGAGATGTTTGGGTTGATCAACGGCACGTCCTCATCGTTGTCTTCGTCTGCTTCGTGGCTCAGTTCCTGACGGAAAATCTTGTTTTCCGCCAGCACAAACCGCTGAAGTTCGTCCGAAAGGGAAACTCGTGGCGTGTTTAGCGCATCTTCTGTTGCATAGACCAGCAGTGGGTTTTTGGACTCCTTCAGCATCTTTTCCTTCACGACACTAAACTCAACCTTCTGTGAACTTGTCAGCGCTTGATACCGACATCGAGGCAATATACTGCTTACCTCCGCTTGCACTGGTTGTTCATCACCCGCCACGTATGCGAGCCGCCACCACTGATCCAGAGGCTGTGTAGTCTCTTCAAGGTCGATCAACTGAGGCTCAGTTCTGCGACAAATGTACATAATGTCTCGCCCAGTAGCCACACCCCGAAGAAGATACTTCTTGCCGTGAAACGGAATGGGCTCTCCGCCGTCCTCCGGCTCAGGGTCTGTGAGGAGTGTATTCAGATACCGTCGATATTGTTTGAGGTAATCGCGGTCGGCATTCAGTTCTGTGATCATGTCAGCAAGTAAGTGAACGAATGATGTTTCAGTGTGCACGTACTGTTCATGTTGGCATCTAGCTCCCTGAGCTTGTGTTTACAGCGTATGAGCACCTGCTCGCATTGGGCCAACATGTCCTTCTCCTTCTCTGTTGCAAGCGGTGGCAGCGTGTCAAGCTGAAGCAATTTGCTGACCTCCTCGTTTGGTGGTGCGAAATCCTCGAACTCCACCAGACCGGTGAGGTACTTGACGAAGCTTTCGTATTGTTCAACAGCCTGCACCAGGAGTTCGCGCCTGTCGTGCTGTTTGTGCGTCACCGGGTCGTCCCAGTTCTTGTACTCGTGCTCCACCGCCGTAGCATCGTAAAGCCTTGCGAGTGCCCAGGCTAGCTGCTCCTGAATCGCCCGTGCATCCTCCTTCCTTGCCTCTAAGTATCGCTCGGGGTACCAGGCTTCGGGTATGTCAATGATATCAGGGCAGTCCCCATCTAGCAAAACCGTCATGATCTCGCCCATTTCTCTGAAGACGGTCATCTTTGTGTCGTCTTTAATCTCTTGCCATGTCATGGACTCGTCCCAAGCCAAGCAATCCCACACATCATAGAAGCTCTCGACTTGCGACCACTGATGTGCACTAAGCTCAAAGTCAAGGAACGAGAATCTGTCGACGCTCTCGACAACCTCATAAGTATTGACGAGCATGCTCAGTGCATCATGCATGAGAGGCTTTAGGACATCCGGGTCGTTGCTTTCGTTGAGAACGTCGAAGAATTGCCTCTCGCGCCCGGCATGGGTTCCATCGAGAAGGTCCGCCATTACTTCGACCGACCCGTAACTGCGATCCGTCGCGTCGAGAAAAGCCATTAGACGGTGAATTTCCTCGTTGAAGTCTGGCTTGGCGTCGTCGGGCACCGGTTGGCCCTGATTCATTGCTGCCGCCAGGTGAGCGGGGTAGATGGCCTGGCCTTTCCACCACTCCTTGTTGTGACCGTAGTTCTCTGCCGGGCGCCCAGTCTGCAACAGGACATTTCGAGAGAGCGGGATCTCGTGAAAGATGGATAAGATCGCACCCAGACGGTGACCCGCGTTCCGCGCATTTGGTTGTTGCACTAAAAACGCAGGAGCTTCTGATGCTCTTTGCCTCTTTGATGGTACAGGATCTAGCGCTGATCGGGTGCGCGTAGCTGGACCTGCAGGAACCATAGCCCAGTTGCTCGGATCATAGTCGTTGCGGTTCGCTGGACCGAAGTGTGCTGTAGATGTCGGGGTGATGCCGTCCATGATTCCGTTTTCTTGCGGTGCGACACCCGACTCTCTCGCCGACTCGGCGAGGGCTCGTTGTAGGTCTTCGTCCTCCTGAGCGGAGCTATTTGGTCCTGCAACTCGTCAGCCCAACGCGTCCTCGCGACGAACGAGGTCCAGTACCGGTTGGATCCCCGACAGTCCAATCAATCATCCTACCAAGCGGCGACTTGTTGTTCGTTCTCGAAGGAGGTCGCGAGGGAGCTCCGCTGCCGGGCCAGTAGCTCGATTCGGGGGGCGGCGTGACGCCCTGGATGACAGCATTATCGGGTGCGTCGACGTTGAAAGCTACCACATCGTCAGTGCCTCGTCCAACCGATCAGCGACATGGCTGTACGAACCAATACCAGCGCTATTGGTCTCGCCCTCGCGACTCGCGCCAAATGCAGATTCATCCCACGTGTTTTTCCTGACAAACTATGCATCACCTCTTTAGCGCCCGAAACGGACAAACAAAAGTATGAGGGCGGTCTACGTACGGCCTCCAAGTCGTCAAAGATCTCCATCATGACCTGATTCTGGTTGTTGCTGCTATTCTGTGCGAAGCGTCAGGAAATGGGAGACTCTTCGGACGAAGCCAAGTTTTGAGACGCACCCGCAGCGCATTTAACACGACCTTGCCATATTGCGCTTCGCTAATATCGGCGATGGCGCAGAGGTTGGAGACATCCTCGTCGGAAGGTTCTGGCGCCATTGCTCCGGCGAACTTATTTTCACGCCTCCCTCTGTATTCCCGGTCGTAATGGTGCCCTCAAGTGGGCTTCCTATGGGGTGGCAAGGTGTGTCGTACTACGCATCGTCGAGACAAGAACAGGCGGCGGTTGGCTGGAGGCTCCACGCCAAGTGACGGTCAGCACCGTCAAGGTATTCGAGCGATCGGGAGGTGCGAATGCAAGAGGAGTCGGCTCGAGAGGGATTAGGTGCAAGAAATAGACGTGGGCCAGCCGGAGCAAGAGACGAACGGAGGGTCGTCGGAGGGAAAGGCAGATGGAGACGAAGGTGAAGCTCTGAGTGCTGAATGCTGTGGCTTGGTTGATGCTGTTGAGGCGAGAGCTGCATGGCTAACATGCACTAGCGCCGGGACACCTTGACAGCCTGGCCGTGTGCTGTACCACCTGTGCCTCCAACGATTACGTAGGGGCCCGCCGATGATTCTGGCACAGCCATCACTGATCAGCGTAGCGCCTGGGTTGCCGAACCTTCATTTCTGTCACATCGTTCTTGGAAAATAGCGTCCTGGACAATGGTATGTGCATGTCAAGCCCTTACGCGCAGGGCTGAAGCATTTCTCCTTGTGCCATTTCTGCCTCGACGCTGCATTCATCTTGCATGATCACTCTACCGAGATGGTCTACTGCTTGAGTAGTACGCTGGAAGGCATATATTGGCTGCTCTAACAAGCACCCGTTTGCGGTACTCTATTCACGACGATGCCTGGGCCACCAACATCCCTGGCCGCCCACCAGAATCCAATAATGAGATCCTGTCGGTGATGCCCCTGTCCTGACACAAGCCACCGGCCTCAAAAAACTACCTCTCAACGCCATGGACCGTCGCTATGCATAAGTCCTTCGCTGGAAGTCCAAAAAAAAGCAAACCCAAACGTGAAGTGAGCAACGCCCCGCTCACTACATCGACCACCTCGGGCGCGGTCTAAGTGACACGGCTTAGCTTCAGGCCTTTGTGTTATCCTTCTTCCCGGCAGCCGTGTTGCTACTATCGTCGGCGTCGTCATCTTCTTCGTCCTCGTTGTATTCGTCCATCTCAAAGTCACTGTCGCTGCCACCCAGGTCAAAGTCGCCCTCGTCATCTGTCTCATTCCAGAATGCATCGTCGTCCACGGGCTTTTGCGGCACAGGCTCCAGGTCAGCGGTTGTAGGGAACTTGACGCCCTCAGGTATGTCCTTCCTGGACGTCTCTACCGTCTCGGAAGCCCTCTTGTTGTATTCTTCGCGATTGTCGCGGTACAGAACTCCAGCATCAACGTTCGCGGGCGAGTTGATTTCCGGGTCATCGAGAAGCAGCAGGACAGATCGCAAGACGGACTCGACACCTTGCAGGGGTGACCAACGCTCGCAAGCTTGTTCACCTGATTGTTCATCCTCCCCTGGCTTGTGGAGGATGGAAATACACAGCTTGCCGTCGAAGTAGACGTTCGGGTGGACAATGTTCTTGGTCTGAAACTGGAAGGTCGGGGGCTGGTAGGGGTATTCGGAGGTGAAGGTCATGGCGGCCTGGAAACAGGGGTCAGTTCATTGTATCGTGGCCAAAAGAAACGGCGGAACCTGCTCACCTTGAGGTATGCGCCATTGAAGACACTGTCCGGGTTCACGACCATGAGACCGATCTTCCATTTCAAAACGTTCTGCTCATCGACCTGTTGGAACCACCGTCAATATTGAAGAACCGATCAAGTTGCTTGTGAAAACTCACGTCGATATACACCCATTTCTCCTTCTGCAGCGTCTGCAGCTCACTCATGAGACGCTTCTGCGCCATGTTGTGCAAACCGTAGGTAGAAGAAGGTCCCCGAAAAGTAGAAGTGCCGGATCCGGGATTGGATGACGACCGGGGCTCGAGGCAGGGAGAAGGGTGTGACTGTCTACACTTTGCAATCGCTTTTCCGAACGCTTCCAAGATGTTCGCCTGAGGGCTGACGGGGGGACGGATGGCTTCGTTGATCACCAGTCAGACGAAGATATCCAACGGATGGTTCGTCGCAGAATCGCTTGTTGTCTGTGTCGTGGTGTAGGTTCGTTAGTCGCAGGCGGGGTGAAAGTAGCCGAGAGGGGTTGTCAGGGGTTGAAGAGAGAGGAAAGAGACGAGCGTGGAGAAGGTATGAAAGGAGTCAAGTTTTGATCGATTCAAGGCGGTCTGGAAATCTTGGAGATGCCGGTAGGCACTAGATGCGACTTCGTGCCGAAGAGTCAGGAGGCATCAGCTCGTGGTTGGGTCTGTCTCGGATTCGCCTCAAAGGAAAGTGACGGATGGGGAGGGCCTCTGGGTCGGGACCCTTCTGGTGGGCAGCCAAGGAGACGAGGGGAACCAACCAGGGGGCGCCTGCCTTGCGGCGCCACCGGCTCTCGTCCACCCCAGGCGCGTGCCAGGCTGGGCTCGCTCTGATGACTTGTCTCGCACGGGGACTCGGCGGGCAGGTACCGGGGTACCTTGTCCCAGTGCTTCGCTTCCGCTGTGAGATGCCAGGCGCACCAGCTCCGCCTTGTATCCAGTACTGGCCGGCCTTGAGACCCGGTCCGGTCCTCTGAGAGTTGGCCTGTCGGAGAGGCCGCCCTTCGCAAAAAACGGAGGTCATCAAGGTAGTACGTACCGACGTCGCGCCATTCGGCCGTGTAATTCCAGTACTACCGTTGCTTACTGCGATGCAAACTCTGCCCACATACGGTTGACATGACAGGTTGCATGCAGTAGCCAGTAATGCAACTGCACCCATTCAAGATCATGACCTGTTCATTTTGCTTCCTATCTAGGCCAACACAGGCTCTTTCCAGACTTTCCAGCAATGCTAAGGTGGACAGGCTCAAGCTCCGAGATCGTAGTAAATGCAGTTGCCTGTCCTGAAGTTGTAGAGGAACGCATGACGGCTGCCGCTCTTCTTCTCCCATGCCCACTGCCAGTTGCTCAGCATGTCGTGGATCTCCCTGACGTACTTCTTCTCGGCTGTGGTGACCGTGTGCTCTACCTTCCGCCAACTTTCGCCATCGGACAGGCTGGTCGCCCGTATCAAATCCATGACTTGGTCAGCTGTCTCGACGGCGAGGATCGGGCCGTCCAGGAAGGATTGCACCAAACTGGACGCGCTGACCTGAGCCTGCTCGACTACAGTTCGGCGGTTGAACTTCTTACTCTTCGTCTGTGCCACCAAGACTCGCACGTCCTGCTCGACATGGTTCTCAGCAGCTGCTGCCGCTTCAGCCTGTTGATTGCCTCGGAGCTTGACGACAGCCTTCGAATCCCGTTCACGTATCTCAGCACGTAGCCACGATAGCAGTTGCGCCATGGCAATGTCGACATCGGGCACATCCTTCTTTCCTAGACTCTTGACCTTGAGCATAGCATCCTGCTTGATGATGACAACCCAGGAGTAGCTGTCGTCGCGGTACTTAGAGAGCAGGTCTTCGGGCGATCGTGAGTCCTTTGCAAGTTCGGCACTGACGTTGTGCGCCCAGAGAATCTGTAGAATCTCCACACCCGTAGTTCGGAGAACGGCGGCATCGAAGCTGGCGATGAGCACGTCGCACTTTGGACTTGTATAAGCAGGTCGACCTGTGGGTGTAGGGACTTGGCTGATGCTTACTCGTCTTGCTGTGAAGATGCTCTGGTTCTCCTCTTCGGTCTTCTTCAAGAAGGCTTTGCCTCCTGTCTTGGGCACTCGGGCCAGTTTCTCCCAGGCCAAGTTGAAACCGACAGCATGCCGCTCCTCATATTGTCCACCGACCTTGGGCCGATGCTCCTTGATGAGGCTGTCATACCTACCTCCGGCAGCAAAGACGTCCTTCATCTTCTTGTCGTAGAGACAAGAAAAGAGAATACCGCCGGTATAGAAGCTCTCCTTTAGACTGTTCAAAGGGTTGACATAGATCTTACTCACCACGCCGAGTCGCTTCGCGTACTCGGAAACCTCCTTCAAGTGGGCCAAAGTAGATGAGGCCTGTTGATAGGTATCAGAGCCTTCGAAAAGCGTCTTGAGCTTGGAAAACGCCTTGCTGGGTGTGTCTACAGCCTATCAGCTCGAGCCTCTCATCATTTCGATCCTGAGTCCGACTATCCGACTACCTACCTCGGAAGTCAAACCGTTGCAACTCGTCGACGCTGGTTGACGAGACGCCCACTAAAGGAGACCGGAGTTCCGTTCTAATCTTCTGCCAGGTGAATCCATGAATATTCAACTTGCTGAGGACATCAGCCGCAGCGCGACGAGAACTGGGCTCTACTCTGCAGTACTCAAAAATGAGCTGCAGGAGCTCAGAGTGTCCGATGTGGAAACACATCTGTGTCGATGATAACGAGGGGAAAGTAGACACAATCTCATCCAGTACTTTCAGAACCTCGGCCTCCTTTAGCGCTAGGTCTAATGTGTCGGTCGTCACAATGTCAAAGTCGACCTCTCCAAGCATCTGGGGTTGTCCTGTATCTTGTCGGTCGCGGAAAATATTGCCAAAGGTAAACGTTCGCTGTATCGCCGGTGATCCTGACTGTTTTGCCAACGCTCGGGCATGGCCCATGGTCAAGTCGTATGGCAGCTGCAAGACAGTGCCGCTAGAGTCGAGAAGCCTTACGACATTGTCCGCATAATGTGATGATCGAGGATACAGGCAGCTCCTCGGCATCTCGAGAGCACCGTGTCGTCTGAAGATAGATATGAGTGCCTTCTTGACGATGTTTTGGTTGAGGAGATCGGCTTGGCTCGGCAGGCTCGTGTGCATGTCCCATGCGTAGTCTTTGGCTTGTTCAACTGGCCGTGAGAACAAGGTTGAGAGCATCTTCTTGTAGTACGGAGAACTCGGGTCCGCCAATCCAGCCAAAGTGCGCCTGATGGTCTCGCTCTCCATCTGTACAGGTAGCTTACCGCTTTGGAGAAGCTCGAAGCTCGATAGCCGGTCCTTTGGATTATGCGTCAGTAGAGACAGTATAATCTCGGTTTGAGTGCGCTCAGCGGGCTTGAAGTCAGAGGGAAGTATGGATGGCGAGCGTCGGAGTTGGCCGAGCACTTCAGCTCTCTGCATGCCGAGCATCGGGGGATAGCACATCTCGAAGAAAATGACACCCAATGAGTACATCTGCCACACTTTAGCACAGTTTCTTCGTCACTCAGCGCTGTGGTACTTACATCGACTTTAGAGCTGTATGTCCCGTTGGCGGCGGAACGCACCTCGGGGGCTGCATACGAAGCAGTGCCGATACTTCTGGTGACATCGTCTGCTTCCATGCCATTTGCAATGCCCCTATCAACGGCAAATTGACCACTCGTTGCGAGTCCAAAGTCTCCGATCTTTACATTGTCAACCCCGTCGGAGCTTCTGGCAATGAAGATATTCTCAGGCTTAAGGTCGCGATGCACAATGCTAAGACCGTGGATGTGCGCCAATCCTTCCAATATCTGACGGAACAGTCGCCACAGCTCAGAATTGTTTTGATAAAGTTTCCTGGCAATCAAGTCGCGAAGCGTCTACAGGTATATCAGATTAGCAAACTCAGCCCAGGCTCGAGGGGAAACTCGGTGCCAGTCCCACTACTCACCCGTTTCTCACAATACTCCATGGAGATGTACAGCACCGTCCGATAAGCGCGCTGAACACGAGCCCTCTTACCATCACCCAGCTCTCTGTCAATTATCGGCGAGGCTGGAGCAAGTTCGTCTTCCATGTCCGAAGAGGTTTCATCGTCATCATCGTTTTCGTCGTCATCTTCATCATCATCGTCATCCTCAAGGCCGTCTGAATCCTCATACCCAAATTCAACCTGTGGGTATCCGCTCGACGACATGAAATCAAGACCCCCTGTGCTTGTGGCGAACATAATTTCAGGCTGCTGAGACAGCGTCTCCATGGAGGCATCTGTGCCCATATCCGTTGATGTGTCGCCTTCCGACTCTGACACGTCAGGGATCTCCTCGACCCAAGTATTGTAGTATCGCACGACAGCAGGATGGCTCAATTGTGACAGCAGACGAACCTCTTTGAGAATCTCAGTCAGGCTCGACTGTGATCGCTGACTGATTTTCTTGATGGCGTAGATCTGGCCGTCAAGTTTCTTCCGGGCCTTCACAACTTCACCAAATCCCCCCTTGCCCAGGCGGCCTTCCTCGACAAAGTCTTCCCTATACCTGGACGACGAGTTCATGGTTCTATTTGTGGACTCGCGTCTCAGTCTCGGCATGAGCATCTGTGAGGAATCGTTCGAATGGTAACTGTTCGAAATCGATATTCTTTCTTGGACCAAAACTGGTGCATCCGTTGCCAGGAACTCGCTCGAGCTCAGTTCAAAGGGCCGCGGGCGTTTTTTGACGTCTTGCTTGAAGAATCTCGTCGTGAGTTCTTGAAGGGGGTTGGAAAGGGAAAGTGCCTCGAGCAGTGCCGCAGGTGCATGATACTTGTTTGGCACATCCAAACCGAAGATCATCTGCAGAAAGACAACTCCAAAGTCCCAGACATCAGTCTTGGCAGTGTAGTTTGGCCGTGAGACGGCAGCGATCTCAGGCGGCAACCAATATGCGGATCGGGCCGAGGCAAGCCCAGGTAGAGCTCGCGCTTTGGCCGACATG
The DNA here is from genome assembly GCF_003724135.2 of Verticillium nonalfalfae. Taxonomy (NCBI): domain Eukaryota; kingdom Fungi; phylum Ascomycota; class Sordariomycetes; order Glomerellales; family Plectosphaerellaceae; genus Verticillium; species Verticillium nonalfalfae. The sequence goes on from NW_021167291.1 coordinate 82,041, forward strand.
CCGTGCAGCTCTCGCTGGTATCCGGCATCAGCCAATTTGGGGACAACTTCACCCGTAGGCTCACGGAAGAGAAGAATGTTGCCCGTGTGTATGTCTTGGTGCACCACAGATTTGTTGTGCAAGAAGTTGAGGGCATCCAAAAGGTCTCTGGTCCATGCGCGAACCTTGCCAACCTCGAGATGGCCGGCAAGGTCGAGAAGCTCCTCGAGAGATCCCTTTTCTGCCAAAGGGGTCAGGATTGTAAATGTCCAAAGGCTTGGCGCCTTTCCATCTCCATTTTCCTGTTCCCGATCCACCCTGAAATCAAGCACATCCAGCAAATTCTTGTGGCGGACAGCTTTCAGGGACTCAAGCAGTGACTCTAGGGATTGGATCTGCTTCTTGAAAACAGACGTGTCCTTGCCGGCTGTCCGCAGCCGCGTCTCCTTGAGAGCCAGCAACGGACGCTCTTGGCCATTGGGTAACACGGGCCGCACATCGAAGACTGTCGAGATGGGCCCCTTGGCGTGCTCAGTCTTGTCCGAGACGGCCTGGAAGAAGATTTCATTGCCCGTCTTATCAGTGGCACGACAGGGTTGATCAAAGATAATCTGGCCGTCCTCAAGGTCATGGCCGATGCCCATGGGCGGGACTGACCCAAACCCGTTGGGCTTGCTCTTCCTCCTGGATTCTTTGGCCTTGTCTTTTTGGCGCTTCAGTTCCTCCTGGAGTAGACCACCGAGGACCCTCTCTTCCTCTTTGCTCTCCTCCGCCCGTTTGCGCTCCTCAGCTTGCTGTTGCTTCTGCGCCTGCGCGGCGAGTGCTGCCTCATGGGCTGCACGCTCCTGCTCCAACGAAGGCAACTTATGCCCCTTGGCCTTGGCCTGAGAGGCATCCTCGAGTATCTCACGAACCCCCTCCACTATACGGTCTATCATCTCCTGTTGTTCTTGAGCAAAGACCTTGGGTTTGGTTTCGAGATACTTCTGGATTTTGAACTGAGTGACATCGCGAATGTCATCAGCATCTTTGAGCGTCAGGACAGGCGGGGTTTTGGGATAAGTGGCGGTGAGCACCACGCCCAACGTAACGACAAATTCATCGTCCGAAGAAGCCCGGATCCGGATATCAAACGAAGGCTCAGATTTCTGTCCATAGTCAGCGATGACTCGTTGAGGTCAAGAGCGTCAAGCCGGTGCTATCGTTTATCAAGTAGGTACCTTCCAAGCGCTCTGCGTATCTGTGTGCTTCACGAAGTCGTCACCGTAAATGGCCTCCAATACCATGAGCTCGTTCTCTTGCAGCTCCTCATACTCGATTTTCGGGGTGCCGGCGGCTTCTGGGCTCGTGACCTTGAGGCCAGGGAAGCTCGAGTCATCTTTGGCGGGCTTGGGCAGATTGATGATGGGCTTGTTCCACGCCCCAGATGATTTCCACGCCATTATGAGACGATGAAGGGAGCGAAAGGGGTCTCACAGCATAAGCTGTGAGTCCTTACTGTGGGAAGCTCATTTTCGTAAGTGTACTGGTGACTGATAATAGGTAAAAAGTGGTGTTGAATGAGCAAAGCGTCACCCACATGTCGAGACTTCCACTGGCCTTGAGATCAGCACCCTGCACAAGGGACCCTTAGGCTGCAAAGCGCTACCAGCCCAGCTGATAATAGCGGGGTCGTTGCAGGGCAGCGGCCTTCCCTGTGTGACGTGGTTCTGCCCGGCGGCCCGCAATTCGACACGCAGGCCTGCCAATCAAAAGGACTACAGCCTCTAGACGCTGGAGGCCTTTCGCGACTCCTCCTCTAGCCGTTTGGGGTAACCAAGTAAACAATACACCAGGCCTCGATGAGACCGAACCCCAGATTCTCCCCATTACAAACACCCCACGACCCCGACAATATTTGCGACAACCCATCTTGAAAAGCGCGTCAGATACTTGCTTTCGATTGTACATCGCATGGTCATTCGGCCTGTTGATACCACCGCCTTACGATGCTCGGCTGGGTGCTCAGGAAAGGCCTGGAGGGCGCGTCTGGAGACACCAGAGCTGTCGCGACGGGTGCGATGAACTTCCAAGTCGCAACGAATCCGCATTCGTGAGCTAAAATCCTTCTTCGCAGATGAAACAACTTTTGTCGAACAGCCAGACACGCCAGCACCAGTCTTCGCTGCTCGAGCCCTGAAGAGCGCCATCTTCGGAACACCAGCGCGCGTCGAGGATAACGCGCCCAACTTTTCACAACTAGCCCAGCAGACGACCGAATCGAGAATGGACGACGAAGATTCAAGGACCCCTTTGAAGCCGCAAGGAATCCTATTGACACCTGGCACCGGCACGTCTCGTCGCAAGCGCGTGTCATTTGACCACAACACTGTAGACCGTGTTGACCCGACACGTGGAAAGAGCCGATCGCGCGACAACAACCATGGGAAATTCCCTAGCTCATTCACCCCGCAAGACGAGGGCTCGGCATCAAAGCGCACCCGGTTAACGGAGACGATGGAGAAGTCACGCCGCTCGAACTCCACCTCCGGTTCCTCGCCAGCTAGGAGGAACGCCAACGGCCACAGCTCAGAGGAGGAGTGGGAGGAGGCTGACGACGACGATAACTGCATGCACGACATCACAGTTGACCTCAACGAGCCCTTTTCGAGGTCAGGCAAGTACTGGAAGTCGGAATTCGAACAGTACCACCACGACGCGCGGGCCGAGATGGAGAAACTGCTGAAGTATAAGCAACTCGCAAAATCCTACGCCAAGATGAAGGACGCAGAGGCCGTTGATCTCAACGAAAAGCTCAAAGAAGAGCAGGAGAAGATTGTGAAGATGGAGGAAAAGATCACGGAAATGGCCGCGCAAATGGCCACGCGACGACTCGACGGCGATGAAGGCGAGAACCCTCAGCTGATGAAGGACCTGGCGCGACAGACGGCCCTTGCTGTTCAGTACAGGGATCAGCTGAAGCAGGTTGAATCCTTGATGACTGATAAGCCGGAAGACGACGACGCGGACACACACAGCAGACGCCGCAGGCAAGCAGCGTCACCACGAACACAGAAGACGCTCTTGGAAACGCAGCGCGAGTTGAGGAGGGCCCGGACGCAGGTCAAAGAGAACGGCGACCTTCGCGCGCAGGTCAAGCAACTCAAGGCTGAGCTCCGTGCGGCCGAGCAACACGCCTCTGCCTCAACGAAAAGCGATGCACGGGCAGCGACCAGCTCATCTCATGAAGCTGATGCTGAACTGACACAGGCGCGGGAGGAAATCCGCCGCAAGGACGAAGAGATGCGTCGCCTAAAAGAGGAGTACGAATCATTCCGAATCGAGACCACAGCGCGCCAGGAGGAGACGAAACGTGTTCTGCAGACTGCAACGGACAAGATCTCTGATCTGAAGAGGGAGATTAGGATGCTGAAGCACGGGGCATCACTCACAACTGCCGAAGTGAAGCCCGCCACGCGTGTGGCGAGTGATCCCGTCCGTCCGTCACAGACGAAACCTGCCCTCACACAAGTCGACAAAGAAGATGTTGTAGTTGAGGCAAGGAAGGGAAGCTTTGATTTGGTACAGTCCCTGAGCAAAAAGCTGAACGAAAGGCCATTGCATGACCTAGGAGGCCGACTCAAGGAACAAGACGATGGAGTGTCCAAGGCAACAGGAGAAGAGCCGTCGAAGCCTACTTTCAACATTCTGGAAGACAGAGTCGAACTCGAAAGGCCACGCTGGAAACCATTTATCCCCCGATCCCCTCGTAACAGAGAGCGCCTTGGCACCGACATCAACCAGCAGATTCAGATCTCGAGCGCCATTCCCTCGGGCGCAACGCCTGCTCCACGACATCGATTCTTGGATAGAGACCACGGCGATATCGATCTACTGCAAAACCGGTTCGCCCGTCTCGGCGTGCCAGATGCCGAGGCCAGCACGATGCTAGGAGCCAACATGTCAAGGAGCGCTATTCCGCCTGAAAGGCGGGCAGCCGCCATCGCTCGAATCGAGCAGCGGAAAGCTGAAAAACGGCGGGCAGTAAACAATATTCTCAACAAGGAGAATGTCAAGCCTTGAATGACTGGGTTATTGGGTTGGATTTTGTTTTGGGGACTACCTGCTACATACATCATTGAGTGTACTGGATATGGGATATGGATATTGTATGTTTAAGGACAGCATGGCGTTCAGGACCCGAGTCGGGCAGGCTTTACTACTCGTCAGATGGATGATCAAGATTAATGAGAGACACCACGGACATCAATCGGGGCCACAGCGTGAATCACCGTGTTGAGGAGTAGAGATCCGGCTAGAGCATGCCTTCGTCCCGATTCGGAGATGGTATATTGCTCATGCACTCAGGGTGCCCTTGGTGCTAGGAATCTCGCCCTCCCTGCCGGCGACCTTGGTAGTGGCCTGGCGCACCGCAATCGCTAGCGCCTTGAACGCGCTCTCGGCCCTGTGGTGGTCGTTCTCGCCGCGCAGGCAGTCGACGTGTAGGGTGACGCGGGCACCCTGAGCGAAGCTCTGCAGGCAGTGGGGGATCATCTCGCAGCTAAGGTCGCCAATCTTCTCACGCTTGAGGCCGAGGTCGATGACGCTGTAGGGGCGGTTGGAGAGGTCGATGACGGCACGGGAGAGGGCCTCGTCCAGAGGGGCATAGGCATAGCCGAAGCGCGCCAGACCAGCCATGCTGTTGAGGGCCTGGGCAAAAGCGTAACCGAGGGTGATGCAAACGTCTTCCGCAGTGTGGTGGTCGTCAACTATTGATCGCTATGGTCAGTCTACTGTTTGGTCCGTTCGTTGTGCATCTGAAGAGTTCAAGTGGCGGATGGAGGGGCAATGGAGGGGCACACGTACTGTGAAGGTCGCCCTTGCAGTTCAGCGCCAGACTCCAGCCAGCATGCTTGGCCAGGGCGTGCAGCATGTGGTCGAGGAAGCCGATGCCCGTGTTGACGCTGATAATCTGCGACTTGCTCGCCTGAGAGGCATGGCCTTCCTCCTTAGCAGATGTCAACCGCGAGTCGGTGTCGGGTGGGAAGTCCCCGCCATCGAGGTTCAGGGCAATCTGAATCTTGGTCTCGTTGGTGTCACGAGCCATGGCCGCCCAGCGCGGGCTCACTGATTTGGAAGACATAGCGTCGGTGGTTCAGACAAAGGAGTGATGTCTGTGCAATGTTTTCTCTACACGGTATATTCCAAGATCTACTAGTAATCCTTATCCAAAGGGCGCTGCCCAGTCTATCGACAAAATACTGACGCAGAGGCGAATGTCGACCAATCCGATGTCGGTTATAGTGATTCACCGCCTACACCTAAACCGGGAGCTGTGGGGAGCTCTCCACGGCAGAAAAAAGGCTCCTGCCCTTTTTATGGCGCGTCGTGTTCTTCTTCCTTCTTTTGCCATCCTCACCTTCCGAGGACACAGTTTCACCAAAACTTGAGCCTTGGCCCTTGGACTGTCCGCACCAGCTTGTTGCCATCCGCCCAGCTGGTTGTGCTCTATCTCTTCACAACTACAATCAAGTCATCACGGACTCTGTTTCACTTTCTGAAAGGTCTTCAATTGCATTTGATTGACCTCGCTTGCCAGTATGTCGTCGGACATGTTGGATGGCTACTGGCGGGCCCCGCCCATCGCCAGGTAAGCATCCCTCTCTGCGCATCACCTTCCATGACCGTCGCTAACAGGCACAGAACCGTCGCAACGGCAGCATTCGTGACTTCGATATCCGTATACCTGGGGGCTCTCCCTGCGCATTGGCTTACGTTCATGCCCGAAAAACTTTTCACTTTTCCTCCCCAAGCTTGGAGGATCTGGTCGAACTTCCTCGTCACTGGTCCCCAGCTAAGCCTGCTGTTTGACACGTACTTTCTGTACAACTACACAAGCGCCCTTGAGGTCGGCAACCCTCGCTTCTCCAAGAAGGAGGATGTCATATGGTACCTCCTGTTTGTTGGCGGCGTCATCACGGTAAGCCTTTGCCTGCTCATCTTGCCCCATTGTGTTCTTCCCTGTGACCTGTGTTCTTCATTTATCCAACATGACAAAATCACCTCGTCTATCTGCCCGCGTGGTGTATCCCCACAGCTACAGCGGTTCCTGAAAACGAGGAAGATCACCCCCACGGCACAGCCGGTCCGCTACCTCATTAGGGCTTGGTCTGCGGCGTGGGCATGGTGGGAAGCGTATTCGATGTCTCGGGCAGCGATTCAATGTTGCTCGGGTTGTTATACGCTCCCTACATCTTTTCGCCTGCGGGCACCTTCTTTCCTGTCCCATGATCGATCGATATACAAGATCTGAAACCCAGTAAAAGCTTCCGAGTTGAGCTAATCCTCTCCTCGCAGACCATAGCCTCCTGGCTTTTTGGCGGCGGCTTCTTCCTCTCGGCCCTTATCCTCGCCATGTGCCGCACCGTGACCCAAGACCAGCGCGGCCAGAAGGCCAGCATCTACTTCATCACTATTCCCGCCCAACTCATGCCCTTTGCCATGATGCTCATGTCTCTGCTGTTTCCCGGTGGCGCCATGACGTTCCTCATGCAGCTCATTGGCTTCTTCGCCGCCCACCTGTTCGATTTCCTGACGAGGATCTACCCGACCTTTACCGGCGGGCGGAACCTGCTGCCCACGCCTGGGTTCCTGTCCCGCTTCATCGAGACGCCTCGCATCCTGGAGCGCAACTTTGGCACTGCTATTCGTCCGCGAGCCGCTGAGCCATCGACCGGGCGCACAACTGGCGCCGCCACCGGAGGCGGCCCCCTTCCCGAAGCATGGAGGACCAGGGGTCCTGGCAGGCGTCTCGGGGATTAGAGCATCAGCAGGCGTTGGGTGAAGCACAGCATATCACATACACAACGATAGAGAGATCAAGATGAATTAATGAATACCATTTCAAAATTGTAGTCCACGTATTTATCGTGAATCTGTCCGTTGAAGAGTACGCCACGCTGGCTGTATACACAAAAGTCCTACCCCCAAACTCCAATCAAGAAAGCCTACCCTGCAAAAAAAAGATCCCTATTGAAGCGGTTTACGTAGAAACTCCCCTAATTCCCCGACCACCCGAACAGCGTGCTCTTGCCGCTGTTGATCGGCTGGTCATTCTCATACACCCTGGGGTCGATATTCCTCTTCGGTGCCGAATCAGCGAGAACGACGGGTCCGCCAAGAGGTTTGTCCGTGAAACGCGCCTCGTGGAGGGCAATGGGCTCAGATATTTGCATATCATCGGCCGGATGACGGTCGCCGTCGACCGGAGTGGCGCCCTCGACGTTGATAGTCGGGGGTGCGTACCTCTTGGGCATGCGGATGCGAGGTAGAGAGGGGAGCACAAGAGAAGGCGCCCTCGTGGAGCGAGTCTTGGACGCCGCGACGTGCGCTTGAGAAGGAGGGGGGCCCGGGGGCGGAGGGGGGATCCCGCCGGGGAGCTGTTGGGCTGTGCGGGTGGTGCTGGTACCGGTGACCGGGGGCTCTGCGGAAGAGCGTCCAGTGGAGGCAGGTGGTGAGCCACGGCCAGATGGGGTTTGTGATCTGGAGCGTGGCATAGCGCCTGGGACTCCGTCTTCAGCGGCATTAAGATAGGCTTGGAGAGCGTAGGAGTCGGGCGTGTTCGCTCTGGACCGTTGCGGGGCAGGCGCAAGCGATGACAACTTTGCAGGCTGGCTCATGGTCATACGGGGGTTATACGCCGGGTGTGTGGGCATGGCACTGCCGGGACCATGCTGTGAAAGGCGGGGATCGAAGTTGTAGCTCGCTTTGGCGCGGCCGATTCGCGCTTCTTCCTCCATCCTATCGTAGTAGTCGGCATTGTTAATATGTTTTTGCTTCTCCTGAAGCTCATACTCCGTAGAGATAGAAGGTGATTTCTTGTGGTCTCGGAGGAACGGGCTGTGGTTGATGGCCGTGAAGGAGCTTGCATTGCTCCTGTCCGGTGGGGGCGTTCGGTCAAGGTCGTCCTTCTCCGCGGCCTTTCTCTTCTTTCGGCGACGGCAGCAAGCGACTGTGAGTGCGATGGCTCCCAGAAGGCCGAGACCGCCTCCGACGCCGATACCAACCAAGGTACCCGTTGTCATGGTGGACGAATCAGCTCCTCCTTCGCCAGGTAGAGTGGTGTTGGTCACGGTAATGTTCAGCAGTGTGTTGGAGAAGATCTCTCCGCGCATAGTGAGCACATCTCCAAGCTCAGGCTTCTGCTCGCAGCCGGCTTTAAGTGCTTGAAGGACTGTCCCACGGGTCAGTCTGAATAGGTTACACCAGGGTGCTCGAGCGAACGGATACTTACAGTTGGATAGATAGACCTGCGTCCCGCTGCTCTTGAGACATGAGACACAGGACCAATGCCATTTCTTTGAGAAGGCGCCTTCGTCCGCCGTGCAATAGTCGAAGTTCTGCTCGCCGGGGGTTGATAGGCCTGTTCTCAGGGCGTCTTCGAGTGGCTCGCACGCATAGTTGATGATGCATGGTGAATTGACGGCTGTTGAATCGTCAAAGAGGCATGTATTCAACGCATAGCGCATGTTGTCTGCGTGACTTGTTAGCATGGGCTAGGTGTGGGAGCACTAGGCTTTGCACTTACACAGCATCCATTGCAGGTCACTCTCTTCGCCGTCCGTTTCTTGACTCTTGCTCAAGCAGTCAATGCAGTTGCGATACCTGATTCCTGATGAGGAGGAACTGTACTCGGCATCCCTGCAAGCAATGTCGGATGCGGAGACGGAGGCTTCCGTCGAGCTTATCGTCTCATTCGCGCTTCCCAGGCATAACGCGGCACAGTCGGATTCGGGTGTGACGTATAATGATAGGACACTCGAGGCGAGCGACAGCAGGCCCAAAGCCCGTGCAATGTGTCGAGGAGCCATGGCAAACCGTAGGAGAGGAGGGAGAGTGAGAGCGGCGGGAGATGGCGCGGAGCCGGAAGGGAGGCGAAGGGTCGGGGCGGTTGATGTCAAGTTCTGGAGATCATTACCAAGCCGGCACAAGAGGGCTTCATCGGCGTAGAGCAAGGCGAGAAGGTCTGTCCGCAAGAGGTATATGGCCACGAGGCTGACCAGGTGGAAGAGGCTTCATCTCGAGCGGACCCATGGTCGCTTGTGGGAGGAGATGGAGATATATGCCAGAACGTGGACGAGCTGCAGACTTCCGGAGCGAACATTCAGATTGCAAGGATGGCTACTGCAAGTGTGCTGCAAGCAGAGGTGGGCGTGTAAATTTGGTGTGGTTCGTGGAGCTAGGCAGGCTGCCAACCCGCCTGGCCAGCCGGATGGCCAAAGTGCAGCCGACTCAAAAACATCGAGAATCTAGCGGGAGACGAGTAGGGAAAGCACATGTGTTGCTGAGAATAGAATCGCCAGGGTCCGACCGAACGCCCAAGATGAGTGGCATGGTAGCTATCCAATGACGGCTCTGTGCGCCCTTACTTCCTTCTCGACGCGATCGGGTCGAACCAATGAGGGGCCGTTGGCGGGATTCCGGGCGCCAAAGTCAACGAGATCGACAAGGATGAGGGGAAACGAACTGTTGCCATTGGGCAAAGACGGCGAGAAAGGGCGGGGAGGTTGAAACGCAACAGCACAGGATGAATGGTTCTTGCAGGCGCTGGCCGCTCGGCGCGGCCACCCCTCCACCCTCTACGCTTTTTGGCGCGCCAAGACGTCGTTCGAATGGAGGGGGTTTTTGGCCTACATGGTGGCTGGCATTATCCGGCCTGACCTTCCCGTCCCGCTGGCCTCTTTCGGTCTGTAATCTGACTGACTGCATATGCCAGTCTGCCCAGCCTTTGAAGCGACGTGAGCGGGGAAATCAGGCCATTCTGTTCCTAGCCTTCCCCCTTCCTTTCCCTCCTGACAATGTCTTCTCGCCACACCCAGCTTCGCACGTGTCCAAAAGTTGTCCTCGCACCTTGCTCCATCATGGATGCATCCAACGGACTCTTCCCAAATGACCCTGTCCTGAGCCAATGAGGTGCTTCGCACGAGTAAAGAACGATGTGTAGTTAGCCAGTCGGCCAGTGCCTTCAACTGATACCTGACCTCGAAAACACCGGCAGGCCACCGGTTGGGGCCTCCCGGTGCCAGCGAGGCCTGCTTATCGACCGTTGAACCTTCATGGGGTTCCACCTCGAACGATCTGGCAGCTCCACATTAGAAGCTTGAGAGTCTCGTTACCGCGCTGGCGGTTGTCTCTCCACTGACGGCGGGCCTGGAGCCGACAGCGCGGCAAGGACAGCCACAAATAGTAGCGAGTGTGACAGTGGCTGCATTTCCCGCTATCTCCTCTCCTCTTCTCCATTCCACTTTAATCTATTTGCCATCTTTCTCTCCCCTCCACCTCACCATCCAACCCACTCTCGCAAGTGCCGACTGCGAGTCACCCACTCCGCTTCTCTCTCTCTCTACGAATCCAGGCGCGTGATTTTACCTCGGGAAACGACTCACAGATCATCATATTCGTCATCTGCTGTTGCAAAATCAGGCCACCCTGCCGCGCGCTCCAGCTCCAGACCCCAGAACCACTGCGCCGTCAAATTTGTTTTTGGCAACATGTCTTTCGGTAGTTGCTTTTGACTCGGGATATATTTTTAGGTTGCAGCTGCCGGATGGGTATCTCTGAGGATATATCTAGCCATGATTCCTTGACTCGGCCTTCTTTGACTTTGACACGCCCATAACACACTCTGCCTTTTCGCTCTCCAACAGACTCAAGACCGATGACGGCCAGATACTTCACCACTTGGCTATGCCGTATGGCCACCATGATCATATTCTTCGGGCCCCAGCATCACTGTTTCACAAAGACAAACAACCGTGCGACATGATTCGGATGGCAACAGATCGATTCAGGCCTGTGCGACCCCGTCGACCAAGCGATCTCCAATTCGAGGTCGTCTTCGAAGATTCTGTCTAGGTCCAATCCGGTCATCGATCGACCTCAACATTGCCAGCCTCGCATGTCCTACGGCCTAGATCCAATCATGGTCTAAAAGTTGACCCTGTGGACTCTTTCGAGCCCTTTCGGTCATATCGTATCACTCTGCTCAGCACTTGTTCACTGCTGCGTGATACTCGTGTCCCCACAACAGAGGATGCTCGCGCACCATACTACCAGTCAACCTGACAGGGCTCCTTTTGAGAAGGGGTGATGCCAGTTCTCGTGTCTTTGCTTGGCCCCTCCAAGATCCCGTGAGTTACTTTCCCTGACATGGATGAATCGCGTGGTCTGTCCATCTAGACAGAGATCTGTCTTGCCCTATTCTTGGAGTTCAGACCTCGGAACATGAAGCGAAAAGGCATCTCGTTCTGGCAGTCTCCTTCAGAAGAGCTCTCGTTAGATGACCCGTGCTTAGCCCATAGTTTGGCAGTTGAGGGCACTGATGCAGCCGAAACATAGCATACAAACGAGCCATGTTGCTGTTGTGCGAGCATGTGAATTGTGGCCTGTCTCTTGTTGGACAGAAGCTTCCCGTTGCTGACGACGGCGTCGTGGAAGCTTGCATTCATATTGTTAGCCCAGTGGGAAGCAGCTATGCTTGCGTAACACCGCTTGCCTCTCGCTCTAGGATTCAGCATTGCGATTTGAGTGTTCTCCGTGAGTATATAGACAATGTTCAGACCTCTGTAGACGGTCATCGCTCCGACACTTGCCCATCACTTCCTTGCCGTTGCTCTCTTGCTGTGTACTGAGGATCACGATGCTCGCTGCCGTTTGGTGTCTGTTCAGCTTCGTCTGTCGTGGCTTCGCCCATATACTGCCACCTGGCTACCAGACACAAGCCAAGCCCGGGCTCAGCATCATTCTCCTGAGCCGCCGAGTATGCTCCGCCGCAGAGAACCGCTGTAACTGGGAGCAACTCATGACGTCCACGGATGGCACTCGTCCGTTGTTCTGCGATTTCAGCATCGAGGGACCGCCGGAGAGACAGGCGTTAGAGAACACAAAGGGCGCCGAGGTTGATGTTCCGACGATGCCATGTCACGAGGCGGACAATGCAGAGATTGTTCGCCTCTGGGGCGACCAAGACGCTACCACGACGATCATCGCCTGGGATGCCAAAGGCAAACCGTCGTGGCGTGCCCTGGCTCAGAACGGGACCACGTGGCTGGACATCACCAGGTTCATGCCGGGATCCGCGATGGGCAGCGACGACAACGACCAAATCTTCCAGAACCCACCTGATCTGGTGCGTTCTGTGCCTCGCAGCAGCGAGGACAGCTTGGAGTACGCGTCCGAATGGTCGCTTGGGGATGTGTATCGCTGTACGTGAAAAGCAATAAACAGCCACTGAGAACGCAGACGTGGCCACTCACACAACGCAGATGTCATGCAGTCTGAGGAAAAGCCTGGCATGGCCCTCATCTTCACCATTGAGCATCCCGACTTTGACTCTGTCCTGTGTGTCGTGTCACATAGCGGCAAGAAGGGGCAGGACCCAGGCAAGATAAGCTTTTTTGATAAGCCGTGCGAGGGGAGCAACTGGGGCGTCTCGTGGGGCTACAATACTGAGGCGGAGGAGGATGTGGCCACCATGACCTTGACCAAGTGAGTAATCAGGGTTCTGATGATGCTCGTGTCGTCACATGACTGACGTTGATGCAGTGAGAAACGGGATAGGCGCGCCTTCTTCGGGTTCAGGTACATCAATGACAATACCAGGCTTGGTGACAGGGGGCCGGAGAAAACAGAGAAGTACTGATCCCAGGGGCGTGTCTAAGGCTCCAATACTGGCTGAGTGTTCCTAGGCGAGGGTGAAGAAAGGATTTGCTAAGTGCCTGGCACATGAAACTTCACTTCCTCGATAGAGCACTGCTTGTCCCTTCCTGGTAGTTCACCGACTTTTTCGGCGCGGAAGAAGTTGTTAGAGGCACCAACCAGTGTGCAGGACATCTGGTGACATCGCTGATCAGACAGGGAGGACGGAGCACGTGCTGAGGCGCTGATTCTGGTTGCCGCTTCACGCTAGTGGGGAGAATGGTAGAGCTCAGGACGATGTCGAGGTGTGCTGGGCATCTCGCCGAGGGGCGCTCATCCGCCATGCGGGTGCTCGAGACGCCAGCAACTGGGCGGCATAGCAGCTCAAGCATCATGTCCGACTCCCCGCACAGCAATGGTAAACAAGTGCTACCTGCCTACATGTACTCGAGTCTTCCTCATTAGTGCCTAGAAGGCTCCCTCTTGGAAGCAACAACGTGCAGCACGTTGATAAAGGGCGCCTAAGGTAGGTGGGTGCATGTCAGCAATTGGATGAGAGAGAGACCCTTGCCATCACGCGTGATAGAGGCCAATGAGCTCACAGGCCAGTACTGGACCAGCCAATGAATACGTTGGAACCTGCGCTCCTTCGGCGTGGATCCACTTTCACCCAAAGGCTTGGGAATTGCGCTGGAGACAGGAGGGAACCAGGGCTGCAAATGAGACCGCCCAGGGCTTCCTTCCGAGGTCATCTGCTCTCTCCCCCTCTCCCTGCCTACCTACCTACCTACCTGACCTTACCTAGGAACTATCCCTAACAATGCCGCCAGCTCTCCAATGTGACGATTCACGAAAGTACCATCTAGCAGCAGCTACTAGTAGTAAGCGAATCGTTGGTGCTTTTTCTTAGCTTGACGGCATGTCTGATGTTGGCTGGTAACTTCTGCTCCTGAAAGTGAGGCCACTCGAGCTGGCTGCATCTGTTGGGTGCGGAAAGGGGCTCACACTACCTCCAACGGCCGTTGCGTTGTACGACGGATATCACAGCACGGCGAAGCGGTCTGCGTCCGAGTGTTAGCGACGACATTGGCGGGCGGCAGTGACGCGAAGCGCTAGACGAGTGGTAGGCATATTGGCTTCAGGGAGCTGCACCCTAAGCCAAATGCCCGCACATCGTCTCCAGTTGTTGGCGCCATCCCGCATGACAAGCAACTCGTGAGTGGCCATGCCTCGCGTCAGGCGTCACACTTGACCGGGGGGCATGGACAGGCTGATCGTGGGATGTGGTCCGGGGCCAGATAGGTGAGATGGGCGGTTAGTGTCGACTTCTCGTTGGCCGCGACCACGGCCCCTCAGCCTCATGGACTTCCGCCCACACCCGTTGCTTGCCAGTTCCCCGCCCCCCCAACGTGCCATTTTGGTCTACTCCCCTTCTCTCTCTGACCCTACCCCCATATATCGCCTCTTGCCCATCTTGAACACACCTCGAAATAGTATCGTGATCTTGTGCTGACGTTTGTTGTTGTGGTTTATCTTTTTCGCACCAAGACTGTTGCGCGCGACCGTTCCCTGTCTTTCGTCATTTCCTTACAGAGAGACTCGTGTCGCAACATCTTGTGTCAGTCAGTCCATGAGTTTGGTCGAGTTTCACGATGAGGATCGGTTGTGTTCAGTTCGCGCCGCAGGTCGGCGATGTCGACAATAACCTCAACCGCGCCGATGCTGTCCTGAGCAGAGCGAATCCCGAGGAACTCGATCTTCTGGTCCTGCCTGAAATGGCCTTTTCAGGTACGTGGACTGGTTCGGGAGGAAGAAATTCCCAATGCGCCCGGCAACAACATGGAGCACCAGAGTCCAACAAGGCGACTTTGACCGTGGTCGCGCGAGCAGCACATGTGCATCATGGCGTGACTAACAATTCCCTCCAGGCTACAACTTCAAGTCCTTAGAACATATCGCACCATATCTCGAACCATCCGGCTCCGGAATCACGGCATTATGGGCTCGCACCACTGCACTGAAGTACAACTGTATTGTCGCTGCTGGGTACCCGGAGAAAGTTGACCCTTCACCCAAATGGCCAACCGGCCCTGAGTATTACAACTCTGCAATCATTGTCAATGGAGACGGCGAGACGGTTGCAAATTATAGGAAAAGTTTCCTGTATTACACCGATGAGACATGGGCGCTGGAAGGTGATACTGGGTTTTTCGAAGGATACATCCCGGGCCTTGGCCACACGTCGATGGGCATCTGTGAGTATCTCGTGCGTGGACATCTGCTGGTGAAGACAGTCGACTGACACTCCTTGTTTGCAGGTATGGACCTGAAGTGAGTTTCTTCTACTCCCGACATCTTTTTACTGAATTAACCCTCTTTTAGCCCCCATAAGTTTCAAGCACCTTGGCACGCCTTCGAGTTTGCCTTTCACGTCCTCGAGTACTCCTCCAACTTCGTCATTGTCTCTATGGCCTGGATGACACGCGAGGATAGCAGGATGTTCAGTCGTATGCCTAACGAGCCTGACATGGAGACCTTGACCTACTGGGTCACCCGCTTGGAGCCCCTCATCAGGGCTGAGAATGATGAGGAGATCATTGTTGTGTTCTGCAACCGTACAGGCACTGAAGACGAAGCTGTTTACGCCGGGACGAGTGCAGTTGTTGGGATTCATGATGGCGAGGTCAAGGTCTATGGCCTGCTTGGTCGAGGAGAAAAGGAGCTTCTCGTGGTCGACACCGACAATCCTCCGTACGCCAAGCTCCTGTACCGCCCGGATGCCGACAGTTCAGAACCGGCACAAGGCGAACTACAGAAGATGTCGCAATCGCCAGCGCCGGGACAAAAACCGCCATCAAACTCTCGAGAGGCGCAGTCTTCGCCAAAGGGCGAGGATTCGAAGGAGCCATTATCGTCAACCAACCCTCCCACTTCACAAGCCGCCATCGGTAGTGCCATGAACAACACGACGGCGACATCTTCGAAACGCACGAGACCGAGCCCGCAGATTCAAATCCCTCAGTACCCCCAACGCCGAGAGCCAGTCTCGGCCACATCAGCAACATCAGCCAAATCCACTGGTTCCCATGACATACCAACACCGACTGCACCGAGTCCCACTCCACAGGCTGTTCGGCCTAAATTAATCATTCCGCAGTCGCCGCCATTTGGCAGTTGGGCGGAAGCCAATAGCCCGCAACCTATGAGTACGCAGTCAACACATTCAGTTCGGTCGGTCCAGTCGGTTCAGTCTATTCGCTCAAACCAATCGATCAGATCGAATGAGAGGCCCCCAGCAGAAAGCACTCCCTATCCCGACAGTGGTCTACCCCTAAGCGGCTACCCCAGACCAATCCCGGACATGCAGATTTACGGGGGCGAGGTTACAATTACCCACACAGAGGATTCGTTCAGTCCCATCACTCCCTTTGACGACATGTCGCCGATAGCCAGTCGCTATCTCTGGCGGCCCTCGTCCTCTTCGATTCGAACCCCTATTGACGCTGCATTACACACTCCGGTTGATCCTAACGATTGGCCACCGTTTGCGCCGTCCCCTGTGGGAAGGAGGACCCCCAAAGCCTTTAATGCTCCAACACCGCAACCTGAACCGGTCAAGCGGACGCACAGCTCGAACACGATGCGGTCGAGCAGTACTACGCGCACATCCAGGAAAGATGAGCGCTACTCGAATAGGCTCAAATCACGAGAAAGGAGCTCTAGCAGATCTCCTCCGATGAGTCAGGGTCCTACAACTGCAACGGATGACCTCAACGGACAAAACAACCACCCTTCGCGTCCTTCATCCCCAAAGTCACGAAATGCCAGCCGCAACAGAAATCATGAACGTTCGAATTCAAGCCTGGCTCACCGCGATATGGCAGCGGCCGTATCGCAGCATTTGGATGGCATATCGCAGCGAGCAGAATCGGCCAATCGGTTCCGTAATGAAGAGACGCAGTCTCCCATTCCCGACAGGCCCAGCTCGCCCAAGTCACGCAATTGTAGCCGAAGCCGTCCCACCGAAGCCGCTGCATCCATCTTGATTGGGGCAAGCCCCAGCATTTTTGGCACTGAGATGGCTCGCCCTCAGTCCAGTCTTGCGCGCCCAGGAGTGCAAAACTCACCGAGGCCGATGTCCCGCATGGATCATCGTTCCAGATCTGCATCGACATCCGAGGAAAGGGAACCACATTTCTCGAGGGTGCGTGAACGATCCAGGACGCCGACTGCCATGGACAGGACAAAGATGCGCCCACAGCCTCGGTCTGCGTCCAGAGGTGTTGCCTTTTCCCCCGTTGCCTCATCTTCTGATGACCAAGCTTTCTCCCTCGATCGAGCGCGCTCAGAGCTGCAACAAGAATACGAGCGGCGGGCATCTGGGTCGTCGAGCGGATCCGGCAGCCCTCCGGCCGCCGCCATGCAAGACTTTGAAGCTGTCGAATCTGTTGTTTGCCCCAACTGCCCTGTCCACGGTGCACAAGTGTCAATCAGCCCTGGTTCTGCCACAGATGCTGCCGTCGGACAGGACTCGTCCCCCGGTTCCGAAGCCACCGTCGCAGGGCATTCGCCTCTGCCCCGTACAAGTGATATTGAGCGAACCGCGAGTCAGGGTTCTCAAATCACGCCGGACGGTGTTGCCTGTAGTGACTCTGGTTCACTAGCCGAGACTGTTGACACAGTTTCAACTCCTGGCCGCTCGCCGTCGACTCCATCTTTTGAGACTCGAACACCGAAAGCAGAGGTGTTCGTCAACGATGCAGAAGCATCATTCGAGGACGAAGCCATACGACATCCAAGTTCAGAATCCAAGGGGGTTTCCCCTGACGCTGTAGAACGGGATATTTTGAGGATGGCCACAGCCCCCAACGGCGTGGCCGTCTAGAACACAGAAGGAGACATGACACACATACAAGGAGTTTACGGTAGGCAAGGGTAGTCAAAAGACATGTCGAACTCGGTGTTTGACAAACTGCTGCTCGGGAGGAGCAGTGGGCTTGTTGACTGGCGTTATGACGTGTCGTCCACTTTGGTTTTGTTTTCTCCTTCACTTATGACCTGATCACCCCAACGATTGATATCCGTTCCTCATCCCTGTTCAGCATAGCGGAGTTAGAGGTCTTGGCCAGCATGGCAGTTGTTCGCTCACGAGGACATGTATGTACTAGGCTAGTGAATAATCCAACAACGATACAGAAGCGGCGTCGAGATCTTCAAAGAAGCCTGTCCAAAGCTGGCAAACCCCTATGCCAGCCTCTTGCTCCCACCTCCTTGCCCTCACCAAGATAACTAAATCGTGGATGACAGTCAAGCACAAGGTGATCACGGATTGGTCAATACTCATGATATCGAGGCGCACGACCCGCCCCCAGGTTCAGGATGAGAGGTGCGGCAGGCTGCATCGTTCCAGTGAAAAGTGAAGCGGCACCTCGGCGGTAGCCAGGGCAAGCTACACGATTGAATCGTCAAGAGTCGATAGACCAACACGTTTTCCACACTTCAGGCAAGTTCCGTGAAGGGGCCAGTAACTGGTAGGGGTCACCACCCGATTCGGACAGCGAAGGGGAATTGAAGATGGGGTGAAGAGCAATGCTAGTGGACGGTGTGTGTGATGTGCGGCCTGGACAACCGGCCAAAGTCACATTCCCTGTGATCATCATGTTCAAATTGCCCGCCACTTGTTCAAGTGCCAGGCAGTCGACAAGCGAATCATTAAGTCGGGGACGTTTCTCGCGATCCTATTTGCCAGTCGTGTGTGAACGGGAGCAGAGCCCTTGCATGTAGCACGCGCAGGTGAACGGGTTTCTTGTTATCATTGGCGGCTTGTTTGCTCATGTGGATACAGCACGATCAACCACGGCGGCAACATGGCCCCCGAGTCAAGGATCAGAGCTCGGGGGGCCATCGAAGATACCCATCGCCCAATCACCACTGGTCACCCCCAACCCCTCGCCTCCTCCTCTTCGCCTCTCTGCCATCTTCGGTTGAGTACACAACCGGCAACGGCAGGCGAAAGCACAGAGCACAGCTGAGGGCTAGTGGGCCGCTGATGGGCGGGCAGACAAGCTCTGGCTGGGCAGGGCCTCACTCGCCGAACGGGCGGCTGGCGGGCTATGGTACCAAGAAGCAACCAGGACTGTGTGATGAGCTGCCCACCCTGTGCACCAACACGCTGCAACGCCATGCGGCTTTCCTCCCAACCTGCAGCGATCACAGCGCTTCTCGTCACCCTGTCACACCTCCACGGCGTGATCGTAGCGATCCCCGCTTCTCACTTCATGTCGCACATATGAGAACTGCCACTCGTGCTTCCGCCGCAAGTTCCAGCTCAAGATCGTGAACGTTCCTCGCCAGCTTTGTCGTCCGTCCCATTGCTTCGCACACTCACCAGAAAGTTCCGTTCGCGGACATACCATCGCGTTCCCCGTCGGCATGTGAGACGAAGACGAGCGCCTGGCACTTCGACTGGAATATTTCCTCAATTCGAATCACGGACAGGATCTCTTATCCACAGTAGTCGACTGACGCAAAACCTCCAGCATGCGCTTTGCTATCAGCGCCTTTTGGCTTGGGCTTTGGCTAAGCCGTGCGTCTGCTCTCAAGGCCGTGGACGGGTCACCTTGCCAGACTCTCTGTGGCAACGTTCTCGGCTCTACCAGCTCAGATGAGCTGGTGTGCAAGGAGGAGGACTACGACACAAGTGCCGAAGGCGGTGTCTTTGAACGGTGCACAACCTGTCAGCTCACCAGTGGCTATATTGACGGGGACGAGACCGATACGCAATGGGCTCTTTGTGAGTTTACAGTTGGATTTTAGGCAGCTTGGAATCCCTGATCTGACCGTTGCTCCTAGACAACCTTCGGTATGCCGTATCATACTGCCTTTTCGGCTACCCAGAAAACGAAGATGTCGGATCAAGCCCCTGCTTGACCAGGTATGTCCCTTCGCAGTCATGCTCTCCGCCTCTGCCAATGCTGACCCAAGACTAGCACTGCCTGCGAGCCATTGCAACGTGCAGTTACATACAATGAGCTTGAGCCTAACGGCACGGCGTACGGGTACTGCTCTACCTGGATTCACGATCAGCTGCCTCGATGCGCATCATGTCTCCGTGCTGGCAGCAACCACTTTTTCGCCAATTGTAAGTCTCGTAAAAGGTCTCCGGCAGGGACAAAGCTAACATGCCTCAGTCATGACAGTATTGCAGGCCGGATGCGAGCAAATGCCCATCAATGGAACGCGTGTCTCCATTGACAGCCCACCATTCATAACGTCTGCTGTCAATATTACCGATCCGACACCGATCGCCACCAACATTCCCAATTACTACCCGGGGCCTCTGAGCCTCGATGCCCGAGTGGGCATTGCGTTTGGAGCGCTGCTCCTCATTCTGGTCGCCGTCGGATTCTGCATCATCTGCAATGGCCGCAGGAAACGCCGGACGTTCCTCAAGTCTTACGATGAGAAGGTCAAGAAAGCCATGGCTGCGTGGCCTACACCCATCAACACCACCCGGGGCGAATACTTTGAAAGCCCATCGAGCCAGCACCCCTTTCGAGGCTGGGACGACACGCCACAAAGCCAGAAGCCGCTCCGGGACTGGGACAACTCGCCTCAGAGCGTGAGCACCGAGAAGTTCCAGACGAGATACTTCTCGCCGTACTCGTCACAGTACAACAGTCCAGACACGGCAGTAGACGGGCGCAACATGCCGTGGCCCGCCGACAAACCTCAGATGAGGACAGCGCCGCAGGAGGTCGGAATTGCTCTTGGCGGGCCAGAGCCTTCGCCCGTCTGGCAGCAGGATACGAAAGGCAAGGCTGTCGGGGAGGAATCTTATGAGCTACGAGAGGTTGATGGAAACTACGGGCAGCATCTGGCACCCGCGTTGGACGTACAGCCGATCCACCAGCCGGAGAGACCGGTCTATGCTCAGTATAACCCGGCTGATTACCACGACTCCCCGCAGGACGACCCGAGGAAAGCTTATGTGTGGTAATGCCGGTCGTGTACAACTTTAATGGTTGGGTGAGAGGGGAGAGGGAGTCTGGAGTCTTATACCACTTGCTCATCGAACGGTCGAATACGGGAAACCACGGGTTGTAGACCGTGAATTTTATTAATGTCGATTTGAAATCCTTATACAATCTAAAAGCCCATGAGTGAGGCAAGTGAGATCGATATCGCCGATCAATTGAGAATCAAGTTGTGAATGACATCCCAGCCCAGAGAGCTATCATCGAAAGGGCGGCAAATTCAAGTGCCGATATTTTGACTGGCGGTTCGATGCATGTGATAGTGGCGTGAAGAGTCAAAAGTACGCTTGCTGGGCCACGGGAAAGAACCCTTGGATTCGCCGCCGGCGACGATGCGCCTGATAGATTCTCAGACGAGGAACCATCTG
The DNA here is from genome assembly GCF_003724135.2 of Verticillium nonalfalfae. NCBI lineage: Eukaryota > Fungi > Ascomycota > Sordariomycetes > Glomerellales > Plectosphaerellaceae > Verticillium > Verticillium nonalfalfae. The sequence continues at coordinate 103,099 of NW_021167291.1, forward strand.
AATGACAGTTTGTGGGAGACCACCGCCTCGAGTGGAAATGAATACTTGCATGCCATCGGCGCGTAAATGGCGATTTGGTTGTCTGACCACCACCTTGAAACTCTGCAGTTGGGCTCTAGGTGTGCACAATTGGCGTATTGAGTCCCCTCTTCGTAGTGGAGGGTTTGTCTCGGAGGCCGACCTGTCGTGGTACCTGCCGTAAGGTATATGTGTAGTGTTGTACATTTCAAATCGAGATGATGAGGATGAATGGTCATTTTCAATATATGTGTCTTTGGTGTGCGTGGCTTTGCAGTATTGTTGAACATATTGCCTTGTCCAAGGCCTGTTAGACGGTCTACTCTTTGGCCACCACGATTGATGTATGATGGCCTGCACGGTTTGCATACCTATCCGCGAAGCTAGAATACAAGAAGCGCCAACATGATGATAGCGCTCGTAGAATATTGCGCCGTAAAGCGGATGGACATCCAAACAGACCAATTCAATCAGCGGCGTCAGAGTCAATTGGGTTCTTGATGTCATATTGTCGCTGCCATGGACTCTCTCTTGCTGCTTCAACATAGGGTGAAGTCAGAGAAGTCTAGACGGACGTCAATCACATTCCAAGTAGCGAAGTAGATAAAAACTCATTTATTACAAGTAATAGGGTAGAATTCTAAGTATCTAGGCCTTCTGGCATCTTCATGACCACGATCTCTGCGGCGGAGCAGGATCAGGCGGAGGAAAAGAGCAAGCGGCTGATAAGATCCCTGATAAGGCGACCGAAGCGTCAAATGTGGCTGACAGCGCCATCGCTGTGGCTGGTGAAATCCACCATCCAATCAGAAGCGCCTGTGCCGGTCGCAGCTACCCCCACAGCAAAGTCGAAGAAAAAAAATTGGAAGCTTCGACCCGCCAGCCCAGAGGAACACCCGACAAAGCTCAACCAGCAAGAACCAGTCGCGACACCCGACCACCCACTGCTCGACCAGACACTCGCCCCCACGAGGTCAATTGCCCGTTGCAGATAGGAAGTCGCGAAGAAAGAAGGCACGACCGAGGCCCGAAACATGACCATGGAGATCGTGAAGCACGGCGAGGAGGAGGAGTACTCCATCAAGCCCCAGGCCGCCACTCCTCAGCTCGACACCAGCAGCTGGCCTCTGCTGCTCAAGAACTATGACAAGCGCAAGTTTTCTCCTCCTCGAGAGACACGATCGAGTTGCATCGTTTGCTGACGAGTAGCCTGCAGTCCTCGTTCGCACCGGTCACTTCACGCCCATCCCCGCCGGATGCAGCCCGCTGAAGCGTGACATCAAGTCGTACATCTCCAGTGGTGTCATCAACCTGGACAAGCCCTCCAACGTGCGTTCGCCCTTTCCCAGAGACGATTGTCATGTGTTAGGGGAACAATTGGTCTGACAGCTCTACAGCCCAGCTCCCACGAGGTCGTCGCTTGGCTCAAGCGCATGCTCCGGTACGCCTTCTCTCCCTGACGACGCGAAACGGCAATACATTCGAGGGTTCCAATGTGGTTCCTGCTGCTAGGAGGCGTGGAACAGGGCAATCATTGCGGCAACAGAATTGTGGCCCGAAAGTGCAAAAGCGATGTCACGACACGCTTGAATGCACACGCCCATGCCTGTCCGAATGATGCTCCAAGTGTCCACGGCCTTGCTTGCGACGACGCCACAGCAGCGGCCACGGAGGAACCCACGATTTTACCAGCGCATTCCCATTTTCGTTGGATTGTAGCTAATAGTTCACAGTGTCGAGAAGACTGGTCACAGTGGTACTCTTGACCCCAAGGTCACGGGCTGCCTGATCGTCTGGTAGGTTCAATGCTTCGCGTCACCCAGATCCTATCGCTAACAAGCCTAGTATCGACCGTGCCACCAGGCTCGTGAAGAGCCAGCAGGGTGCCGGTAAGGAGTATGTCTGCGTCATCCGCCTGCACGACAAGCTCCCCGGTGGCCAGGTCCAGTTCGCTCGTGCTCTCGAGAGTAAGCATGCATCGTCAATGCTTGTTCAGTTATCAGGCTAACGCTTTACAGCCCTCACTGGTGCTCTGTTCCAGCGTCCTCCCCTGATCTCGGCCGTCAAGCGTCAGCTCCGTATCCGTACCATCCACGAGTCCAAGGTCATCGAGTTCGACAACGACCGCCACCTCGGTGTCTTCTGGGTCTCTTGCGAGGCCGGTACCTACATCCGTACCCTCTGCGTCCATCTGGTATGTTTTGGTCAAGGTATCGCACCCGAAAGATAAGCTAACGAGAATCGCAGGGTCTCCTTCTCGGTGTTGGCGCCCACATGCAGGAGCTTCGTCGTGTGCGCTCCGGTGCCATGGACGAGAACAAGGGTCTCGTTACCCTCCACGACGTCCTCGACGCCCAGTGGACCATGGACAACACCCGTGACGAGTCTTACCTTCGCAGGGTCATTTCTCCCCTCGAGACTCTCCTCACCAGCTACAAGCGCGTCGTCGTCAAGGACAGCGCTGTCAACGCCGTCTGCTACGGTGCCAAGCTTATGCTTCCCGGTCTCCTTCGTTACGGTATGTCTGGCCGCCGTTGAACATTGGGATCACTACTAATGCCACGCAGAGTCCGAGATTGAGGTCCACGACGAGGTTGTCATGATGACCACCAAGGGCGAGGCCATCGCTCTGGGTATCGCCCAGATGTCGACCGTCGAGATGTCGACCTGCGGTATGTCGAACACCATGGCACTATTTAAGTCTATCTACTGACCTGCATAGACCACGGCGTCGTTGCCAAGATCAAGCGCTGCATCATGGAGCGTGACCTGTACCCCCGCAAGTGGGGCTTGGGTCCCCAGGCTTCGGAGAAGAAGAAGATGAAGGCCGACGGCAAGCTCGACAAGTACGGCAGGCCGAACGAGGCGACGCCCGCCAAGTGGGTCTCCGAGTACAAGGACTTCAGCGGCGGTGCCCAGGCCGACGCGCCCGCCACTCCCGCCAAGCCCGCTGCCGTCGACACGGAGATGACCTCCGCCGAGACGCCCGCCGCTGCCTCGGATGCCGAGGACAAGGACTCGAAGAAGCGCAAGAAGCACGAGGGCGAGACGGCTGAGGAGAAGGCCGAGCGCAAGCGCAGGAAGGCGGAGAAGAAGGCGGCCAAGGCGGCGAAGAAGTCCAAGGGCGACAGCGACGAGGAGAGCGACTAAGTCGAGTCTCTCTGAGCCGACACGTTGATGGACACGGCGGTTTGGCGCGATACCACTTTCCCCGTTGCATCGGCCGTTGGGTGGCAAGGCCGTTGTACCACTAAAATGGCTTGGGCATTAGGCGTTTGGATGAATTTGTGAACATTGTCTTTGTTGTCTGGATCGGAGTAGATGGCGATATGAGAACAATGCAGTGTTTGGTTAGCAAGACCCGTGATCATGACGGTGAATGCTCGCTCAGGCGCGTGTCGAAGCGTTGCTTGCAGCCGCGTGCCGCCCCTATCTTTGCAGGCGCATTGCTGCATGTGCTGGAGCATGCGCCGCGAGGTAGAGGCACCTCTAACGTCGGGCCCAGAGCACTGCGAAACATGCAATTCCAGATGCCCAATGCGAAAGGACAGACCACGACCCGACCGCTTGACGTTAGCTAGTGGGCGGAGCAATGACGTTCATGCGGTCCTTGGCTTCCGTCTGGTCTCAGATGCCGACCGCAGATCTCATCCACCCCATCTCCATTCCCATCCCCAGGGAGCATTCAGCCTCAGGGTCTCATCGAGATCTCTCTCGCGCCCATCTACCCAGTGATGACCGAACACTTTGGTGAGCCGAGCCTAACAATCGACGCCCTAACGCCCGCTCAGACCTGCTTCAACGCTCATCATCTTGTTTTCCTTACCGCTGGTACCACAAAATGTGGTTTTCTTCAAGGATCTCAGATGCAGATGAAGCCCACAGTTTCCCACGTCATGGAGACGTGTTCAGTATGTGTTGTTCGTTCGTCTGATGCACATCCAGTTGTCAAGGTAGTTGGCAGTTGCCCCCTTTTTTCCCGTGTCGCACCAGGAAGTTCCCGGTCGGGACGCGCCATGGCGAAACGTGATGATTCGTCCTAGGCCGTCCGCAGTGCCGATAAAAGGGCTGAGGTATTGCCCGGGGTGGTTGGTGGTTGGTAAGTTGGTCCGCCGCGGAAGGATAGCTCGGAGGTTTTTCTTTTCGATGACATCCCTTCACAGACCCCCTTTTTACAACCCCCAACCCGCGGGCGGCGCGTGGAGCATGATGCGGGACTGGATGACCTCGCCGTGACTGTCATGCTTTGCGCGGCCGATCGGGAGCAGAAGCTAGGGATGCAGACTTGCGTCAGTCCAGCCCTCGGCGGCTGAGCAAAAAAAGGGGAGGGGGGGGAGAGAGTGTGTGTAAACGCTCTGTGCCTGCATTAGGCAAGGGGGGAATACAAAGGCGTGAGACGGCCCAGCTGAATGTAGCTGTCCCCCGAGATGTATGCGCCGCAGATCTCGCCTATCTAGAGTTCAAGTCGTCGATTAGTTCATCCAAAGTTTCAACTGTATCATGATACCATCACGGGCACAAGGCCTCCTGGCGGCCACCGCCTTCGCGGCCATCCTCCCCCTCACGGCGGCATCCCCCATTGAGACTCAGATTCCCATGCAGCCGCTTTACGCCTACGAAACCACCGGCACGGGCGACGTCAAGCTCGAGACGGATTTCCCAGACCCCTGCATTCTCCAGGATGACGACGGTCTGTGGTACTCCTTCGCCACAAACTCGGGCGGCCGCAACGTCCAGGCCGCCGTGGCGCCGGACCCGCTCGGCCCGTGGACGTACCTCGACGGCGACGCCATGCCCGACCACAGCTGGACGAGCGGGCGCAACACGTGGGCGCCCGACGTCCGGCGCACGGGCAACGACAGCTACATCCTCTACTTCTCGGGCGAGCTGCCCGACGCCGACGGCAGACACTGCGTCGGCGTCGCGCTGGCGGACAGCATGACGGGGCCGTACCGGCCGATGCTCGAGCCCTGGGCCTGCCACCTCGACCAGGGCGGCGCCATCGACCCGGCGGGCTTCCACGACGCCGGCACGGGGCGGAGGTACGTCGTGTACAAGGTCGACGGCAACCACGACGGCAACGGCGGCGACTGCGGCAACTCGGTGGACCCCGTCGTGTCGACGCCCATCATGCTGCAGGAGGTTGGGCCGGATGGGTTCACCAAGATTGGCAACCCCGTGCAGATCCTCGACCGCACGGAGGCCGATGGTCCGCTCGTCGAGGCGCCGGACATCGTGAGGCTCGAGGATGGCACCTATGTGCTCTTCTTCAGCAGTTGGTGCTACGCTTCGGATAAGTATAATATTAATTACGCCGTCAGTCGCAGGGTCGAGGGCCCGTACATCAGGTCGTTGAGGCCGTTGCTGCAGACTGGGGACTATGGGCTCGTAAGTCCTGGCGGTGCGACGAGCGTTATAAACGGCGGGCAGATGGTATTCCATGCCAACTGCGACAGCGGCAGGTGTCTGTATGCCACGCGGTACGCCGTGTTGGGGCTGGACGCTATTATTTGATGGAGGGTGATCTTGAGGGCATGAGACAAAATCTAGACTTTAGATGACGACACTGGCGATACCATAGATAGACTACCGGACGAAAGAGCCGGGTAATGATTATGACTAGTTTAATTGGAATAAAGTGGTTCGGTTCAACTTCTATTTTGCTACACATGTATGAAGGTCATTCGGTAGTCGTACATGCCTGTCCAACAGAGTAGCATAAGTGCTTTACGGGCGTCTCGTGAATGTCAACGGGCACTCGTCCTATGTTGCAAATTAGCAAATACGAACGACAATTGCAGTTGAGGCGAAATGAACAGAACTCACCATGGGAAACAGCGTCGCAAACACGCGGATCTCCTCGGACCGATCTGTAGCATGGTGTTTCCAGTCGAGCTCCAGCGCCGCCTTGCCAATCATGCCCGCCATCGACAGCGGCACATACCGCCTGGCAAGACAGTCATGCGGCCCGGCCCCAAAGACGAGCCAGTTCTTCGTCTTGGACTCGGCGTCGCCCGTGATCCACCGATCGGGATCAAACACGTCCGGATGGGGATAGACATTCGGGTCGTGCAGGGCCGGGTAGCACGACGGCACAATCATCGACCCCTTGGGCACGGTATAACTCGGTGTAACGGGAAAGTTCTTCGTAGCGAGGTAGGGCACAAAGATGACGGGCGGCCTGTGGCGCAGAAGCTCCTTGATGACGGCGTGCGTGTAAGTCATCGACTCCCACATGGACAGGTTGAACGACTTTGTGCGATCGCCGCCCCGGACGTTGAGGTTCTCCTCGCGCAGTCGGTCGAGAACATCGGGCCTCTGCGCGAGAACCTGGAACAGCCAGGTAGTGGCACTGCTCGAGGCGTCCTGCGACGCAAATAGGAACGTGAAGAGCGTCTCGCTGATCTCCTCGTTGGTAAACTCGCGGATCATATTCTTCGGCTTCTCGGCATCGGTGTCTCCGGCAGCAACCTTTTCGCGGTACCTTTCCGACTCCATCATGTGCAGAACCCACTGGTCGACGATACAGGTCGGCGCCGCGCCCGTGGCCATGTTCGCTTTACATGCGGCGGCACATTTTGCAAACTCGACGTGCACGGCGTCGGCGGTGCGCTTACCCAGCCACGTCTTGGTAAAAGGGACATACATGGACAGAGGAACATTCACGAGCTCAAGGGCTTCCGTGACGAGATAAAAGTCGTCGGCAATCTTCTTGACGGCGTCCTCGGAGATGTAGTCGCCAAAGAAGGTGCGGCACGATAGTGCGCAGTTGATCTCGCGGAACAGGCCCATGAAAGGGGCGGGGCGTCCGCTGTTCGCTTCTGTCATGGAGATGAACTTGGAAAAGTAGACGTCAAGAACTCGGTCCTGGACGGGGAGATACGTCGAGATGGCTTGGTTCGTGAAGAGAGGCTTCAGGCCACGGCGGTACTCGGCGTGGGTCGTGCCTTGAAGGAAGACCCAGGCTTTGTGGCCGAGAATATCCTTGGCAATGGGCACGATGCAGGGCTCAGCATGTGAGGGGGTCTTGAAGACCTTGTGGGCGATATCTCTGTCGGAGGCGAGAACGACGAACCTAGAGAGACACATGTCAGCATCAGTGACGGGACATGTCTTAACAGGGCAGTCTAGTGGATGGTAGTACGCACTTGTGGAAGACAGAAACACAACTCAGAGGTCCGCTGGCCCATTGAACAAGGTATGATTCGAATTTGGGATGAAGAGCTTGAATAAAGGGACCCATGAGAGGAATTTTGAGCCGAGGGCCTGCGATCGACCCTTTTCGCTTGATGTACATGACTGGTGGTTCTGATGTTAGTATGGGTCATCCTGGTGATCTGTGCTGCATAGTACCTTGGTCATAGACAACAATACCGAGCAAAAGGGTCACAGCGTATTGCCATGCCGCCCATCCTGCGATGAACTTGAGCAGCATGTCTCGTGACTGAGGGGTGCTGGAAGGCCATGACTGTGGCAGCTCAGGCGGCATGCCGGTGGTGTTGAGGTGGTCAACATCCATTGTGTAGAAACCAATAATTCCCGTGTCAACGAGCTGCTGTCAAAGAATGACGGACATCATGTTTCTCTCTTATAGATTGCCGCTGACCCATGGCTCACGCAGCCTGGTGGGCCTTGAAGCTGGATCGGACATTCGGGCCAAGGCATTGATTACTTGTGACGCCGAAAGCTTCCGCTCGGGCCATGCAGTGGCTCCGTAGCAAGTAAAAACAGGCAAAGATGCAGTGAGAACCATGCTTCAAAAGCTCCTCTCGATGGGCTGTCGGTAATCGGATGACACTCCCTAGTGTTTGTGGAGGGCATCGCGACATGATGGAAGTTGCCAACAAGGGGCCCGATTAGGACTAGACTCCGATTGCCTTCGACTCGCCAAGTGCAACGGCATGTCTCTGCGGAGTCTAGTCCTCTTTGGGTCAAGACCCAGCCCAAGTCAGAGTACGTACCTTACAAGGCACGCACCTTCCTGGTGCGCATGATTCCTCGAGATCCGGGGGCTCGACGTTGACGTGACGAACCTTAGACATCGACGCTGCATCTTTTGGGAATTGCCCCGTGACACTCTCTCGGGTCATCTCGACTCAAGATGCGCCAGACGCTTCGACGGTCCTGTGCTGCCTGCGCACGATCAAAACACAGCTGCGACCTGCGCACGCCGCGCTGCTCTCGCTGCCTCAAGCGCAATGTCCAATGCCTCTACGCCAACGAGCCCTTGACAGCGTCACCAGTCTCCTCCGAGCAGCCCGGCCGAGAGGAGACATGGGCGTCGAGGCCTTCCAGTAGCCCTAGCGCGTTGACCACCTACAGGTTTGGATCTCTGGATCCATTCGACTCGTATCCACAGACGAGACTTCCGAGGGCACAGGTGCAACGTCTCATCCATAGCTGTATGTACATCGTACGTTGCTGCTTCAACGCTCACTCGTCCATTCGAGGTGGCTCACAGCTTCAGTCCACAATAAGATCGCTTTCCAATATTATCCCCTGGACCTGAGCGCAACATCAAATCCGTTCCTCGTTTCCTGGTGGCCACTCGCGCTGGGCGACCCTGCCCTTTTCCACGTGTCACTGCAGACGGCATGTCTAGACGAGGAGCTGCTCGCTCAGAAGGGCTTCCAGTCGTCGGAAGTTCTGATGGCCGACTCTGTGGCTCTGCTGCGACGGAAAGTCGAGGACTTGTCGTTGGCTGTACAAGATGGCACGATGAACTCGGTCATCACGCTGGCGACGATAGAGGTCGGTTCTCACGTGCAACGTCCCTGCGTCTTCTATTCTGACATCACATACCCCACCCAGTACGGTAAAGGCAACATTGATGTGAGCCACACGCACGTTGAGGGGGTCAAAAGATTGGTCCAGCTGAGAGGCGGCATCAACGCCGTCCGGCAGACCAGCCCTCTCACGGCAAGGATGGTGAGCTGGTATGTTCTTCTGCCACCATGATATGACTAAGACTGCAGAATCACACTGACAGACCGCTAGGGCATCGATGCTCATCATGGGCCACCCGCAATTCGAAACCCAAGACGATGCCGGCATTGGGGACGGCATACCGCCTATCCCGGAGTGGCAGCTTGAGCCAGCAGGCCTTGATGATTATCATGTTGATCTCGCCCTCTACGAGGTTGACTACGCCGTCAGCAACGTTGTTGATCGCCTACGGAGTGTTTTCCGGCAGGCGGAGCAAGTGCATTTTTCGACGACACGACTTCACGATCTGACATGTTTTGTTGTTCATCGCCTTCTGCGGGCATCACCAGATCCGTCGATAACAGCCCCATCACCCGTGAGCCAATGCCTGCGGTACACTACTGCGCTCTACATGTTCATCATTCAGGGACCAACATATTACCCACATACTGTCATCATGAGCGATGTTATCAGGAATCTGATCGAGAACCACGAACAGCTCGATCCTTCGCCGTTTGATATTTGGATCTTCACCATCGGTCTCGCAGCCTCGGTGGGCACAGCACAGTACCAGTGGTTCCTCGAGAGGGCGCGAGCTGCGGCGACTAGCCTTCAACTCAGAGAATGGGGCCATGTTCTTGCGCATACCAGGGCTATATTGTGGTCAGAAACGTTGTGCGAGGGGGATGTCTTTCGGCCTGCCTGGGATGACATATTGTGCTCCCCGAGCAGCAGGGCAGAGTCTCCGAGATGGGTGGGGTGTATAATATCGGAAGGTTCTGATTTAGGGTCTTTACGAATATGAGAGATTATGTCTTGTCACCGAGTCGAAGGTGCTGGCGACAAGGCCTTCTAGGCCGAACTTGCTGCAGCAGGTTGCGCAAGATGAAATCGGGATCTTGCTGGATTACAGCTCGGTGCATCGCAAACGGACCATGAAGCATTGTCATGGCCAGAGAACTCTTTTACGGCCACATGTGGAGAGCATCATTCCTGTGATCCTTGAGTGAGGTGGGTCAGGACAGGCCTCGGCTGGAGCCGAAGACCACGGCCCGCTGGCACTAGCAACATCAAGTCGTGGCAACACAAAGGTAGACCTCAGACCTTCACCTCGATCCGTGCCGCCATTCCACACGATGTCCACAAAGCTCGTACCACCATGGGGCCGTTTGATTGAAAGTCGCTGCAGTCTACAGAGAGCCGACAGACCAGTGTCGTTTGTGTGAAATCGGTAGAGCCTCTGTCTGGGCCACTCGGGTGCTGATCATTTTACGCGCCCGTTTCCCCGCCACCATCACTCGTCGACGAAACGCCCAAAGCTCATTGGCCTTGCTCAGAACCTTCAATTGTTCACGCAAGCGCCCGTCGACGATGTCCATCTCACCGCTTGTACCACCACGGGGCCTTGCGACCATGTTTTCGCCTGGAGCACTCTGCAGGTGACTTGGCTACCAGCGCTACACTGGCAACCTCCAGCCTGTCAGACTCTGCAGCAGCCTGCTGTTGCAAGCGACAGGAAGTGCCGGGCTTTCCTGCGATGCCTCTCGGCGTAGCACTCCTCGCGCTGACGATCCGTCATTGGTCGCGTTTGTGCTTTGCGAGCCATCACGAAAGGCTCCCCTGTTGCATGAACATCGGCCGCTATCGATTGCTGCGAGCGGCAGCAGCCTACGAGCAGCCTCTGGGAGTCGCGCTGGGGAGCATCTACTCCCCATCGGGAACTGCATGTCTCGCGCTTGTCACGCGATACTCCTCGCGGTGACCCGCCGTGACGGGTTTCCTCCCGCCTTGATCGAGCAAACAGGCGCCGCAGGGTTGCCGACGATCGTGTGATGGCCGACGCGGGCGGCATATATTATCACCAGCTGAACCCGTCATCGAGCCACAGCGGGATGTCATTTCTCGTGTTTGTCGTCCGTCTTCCCGTTTGAGTCGTGCCTTTTGGACTTGTTGTTTTGTTTTGATTCTCACTGCTCTTCACTTCTATCGTTCTTTAATCCTGAATCGTTCCAAGATACCCCTTTTCGATACCAAGTAATATTCGTTTGTGAAGCTGGCTCTGGCAGTCTGCTTCAACAACATTCATTTGAGTTCTACCTTCTCTTCTTGCCTCTGAGCATCAGAACAAATCAAGATAAACGACATGACCGTCCTCACTCGCTGGCTCCTCGCCTCTCTTTTGGCTACATTCGTTTTGGCGCTGCAGGTCACGCCAAACTCACCCTGCGCCGAATTCTGTTTGGACAGCCATGATCTTGATCGCTCTGACCCCGAGTCATCATCTACGCAGGCCCAACAAATCACCTGTGACGACTCTGATTATCAGTCCGGCGCCAAGGGCCGCAAATTTCAACAATGCTTGACCTGTCTCCAAGAGTCACCTTTCGAGACGGCCTCGGAGAGTGATCAGCTGTGGTTCCTGTGTAAGTGGATTCTGCTTCCCTGCCTTTGTATCACCAGGAAACTTACTGAGATCTTCAGACAACCTCAGATACACGCTCGGCCATTGCATATTTGGTTTTCCCAATTCGACCGGCCTCGGTTCAGGGCCCTGCCTCACCTCATCTGCTTGCGGACCTTTGGAAGATGCCTTGACCGACGACCTATCGGAATTAGACAGCACGTCGCAGTATGGATACTGTGATGCTGATGGAGGGGCCATGACGTCCGATGCATTTGGTCGATGCCTTGATTGTGTCAAGGTCGGGGGTGAACATCACTTATTGTCCAACTGTAGGCCACCAGCCCAGGTCATTTCTTTTGTGTCTCAAGCTCACTTCGTGCCACAGTCCTCATAGCTTTGGACGCTGGTTGCCAACAACGTCCCAATCCCGGCACTCTCATCGGCCTGAACGACACAATATTCAGCGCCACAGCGGTAGAGGCCGTTGATCCCTCGACGCTTGAGACCAAGAAGCCGGAACAAGCGCCAGTGCTTACGCTTCCAGCAATCGTTGGCATCGCCATTGGCGGGTTCGTGCTGCTCCTCCTCGGCAGCGGCTGCGGCTACATGCACCACCGCAAACGCAAAGCCCGCCGCGAGAGCCAGAACATGTCAAAGAAAGGAGCCCGCCGCCATCGGCCGGCGTCATCGCTCTCGTTCCGCTGCCAGACGCACCTGACGCCCAGGTCACCAACCTTCTTCCCGATCGGGGAAGAGGAGGCGGCCACGCGCGAGAAGCCCTTTGTCGACCCGGCCGCGGCGCTCACCTCGAACCCATCCATCTCGACACACATGAGCAGCGCCTGGAACCAGTCGTCCGCAAGCCCGCCGCCCACCCAGCCCTGGCGAGGCGGAGCAGCGCCGCAGGGCCACGCCAAGGACGCCCTCTCCCTGAGCACCATCCTGCCCAGCCACGCGCAGTCGGCCTTCTACAAACCCTCGCCGACAGACTACGCGACGCCGACGTCGACGTCGTCGACCCGCTCCACGACAGCCCTCCTGCCCGTACACCACGCCCCAGGCACCGCCTCGTACGGCGCCTCCGCCCCGCCCCGCCCCCCGCGCAGCCCGGCCGCGGAATCGCACGGCTCGCCGCTCCTCTCGGGCGCCACGGCGAGCCCCCTCCTCTCGCAGCGGGGCTGGCCCCCACAGTCCGGCCAGCCGCGAAGCGACGCCGTGTCATTGTCGCCGCCGAGGCAGAGCCACCCGCAGGGCCAGGTGCTGAACATTCTGCTCGGCAGGGAGTCCATTGCGCCTGTGGCGCAGAAGAGAGGCGTGCCGGTGCCGGCGCCGTTGGGGGGCGGGAGCCCGACGGAGAGCCGGACGCTGCAGACTTCTTTCCCGCCGCCGCCGTCGCCGAAAAGGAGGTAGAGCTGGTAGAGGCTTCTTTCTGTATGGGTGGAGATTGGACGGCAGGAAAGCGAAAGCGAACAAGTAGATGAAGCTGCTCTTGTACGACTGAAGGCTGCGTGTAATGGGATTGAGCGAGATGAACAGTCGACCAAACATACAAATCTACCTCCCCCACCAAATAGGGAGGAGTGATACCGTGTCTAGTGAGGATGCAAGACCCATGAGTTGAACTGATAGCAATATGAAGCAAGGTAAACAATGCGCTGACATGTATCGAACAGTGTTGGTATTTCAAAATAAATCACGCTCCCCAGCGTGTATGCCGGTGCTTTCATTCCAGTTTCCGCCCGGAGCTCAACGTCTCCCAAAACGCCTGGCCTGCTTTGTCTGACGCGATGCAAATCCGTTCTAGTCCCTCGTACAGTCCTCCCCTCCCCCCTCCTTTCACTCATAGCCGCTCGCCCCATGCCGAGCTGCTCCTCCTGCTCAGCGCCTCCTCCTGCTGCATCATCTCGCTCTGCTCCCTGAACCAGCCAGCGCCTTCGTCCAATTCCATCCTCGAGCTCCTCAAGGCGCTCAGCGTCTCCTTGGCGTCACGCAGGATCTGCTCGAGATCCGCGTTGCCGGCTGCCTTCCTCTTCTTCGTGTCGCTATCGACTGATGTGCTCTGCTCGTCGTCGGCTGATCTCTTTCGCTTGATCGTGGTGGGCGAGGCGCTGCTGGGCCCTTTGGCCTCGGATGCCGATCGGTTGTGGAAAGATTGCGAGAAGCGCTCGCGAGCGGCGGCGGCGGCCCCGACATCTGCAGACGTGCTACGGCTCCGGTGATGTGTCTTTGAGTCCAGCCCAAACGAGCCCCATCCGTCGTATCTGGCACCGTCATACCGCATCGAGTTGGCGAGCGATTCCGGCAGAGCGGTTCCATCTGGCATTGTAACAAGGCCCATAGCCTTTAGGCGCCAACGATCAGATACCCTGCTTTGGCGCTTGGAAGGTTCGCTCGGCGACGGAGACGCCCGGAAAGAAGAGCTGCCGGTGCTGGACGGCAGCGAGCGACGGAATGAAGTCGAGCGGTTGTTGGTGCTGGCGCTGAACTTCTCCCGTAAGGCCTGCGTCTTGGCACTGCCGGGCTTGGCCGATTCAGACCGAGAGATGCTGACGTTGCTGGGAGGCAGCGACTTTTTCCACTTTTTCGGCGTCGGTGCTGCTGGTGGAGGCATGTGGTGTCTGACGATGCTGGCAATCGCTTCGCGTTCATCGTGTATGCCTGCCAGGACGCCGCTGGCCCAGAGCGCATCCTCGTGGTCCTGCGACTTGTCCTTCTGCATCTGAAGCAGGTCTCTGAACTCGTCGACCGCGTCGATGCCCTTGTTGCGCTGAAGAGCGGCCAGTCGAGCGGCTTCGACTTGCTTCGCCTTCTTCTTCCGCGCCGCCTCGGCGGCGAATTTCTCGGCCAGCGCTGCCTTGTATTCCTCCCGATCCTTGACACGACGCCTGTGTAGACGGTTCTTCCGTGCGATTTCCCTCCAACGGTAGAAAAATTTGACGCTGAGGTTGTAGACTTGAAACTTGCGAGCTTCCGCCAAGTCTCTTTCCTCCTCTTCTCTGCGTTTCCTCTCTGCTTCTTCCTTGACAAACTCGTCATACGTCTTTTTGACAATCTGCTCCACCATGTAGACCTCAAACTCTTGCAGTAGCCCTTCGTCACCCTTGACAAACCAATTCGTGAAATCCGCCATAAGGTCCCTCTTTGGCGCAGGGGGAGCTGCTGGCTGGGTGGGGGCTGGCACCGCTGCTGATGTTGGAGTGGCCTCGACCGTGGCTGGAAATGCCGCCGCAATTCCGGGCGGAGTAGTCGAGGTCGAGCCACCCAAGATACTTTGCTGTGGTCCTGCAGGCTGGGTTAAAGCCAAAGACTTGGGCGCCTCGGATACTTTTTGCTTTATCGCCGCATCTTGCGGGATGGCTGGCGTTGTCGATGGCGGACTTGTCACACTGGGAAACGGGGACACGGTCTTGCCAGGTGACAGTGTAGCTGCTGGGGGCAACGCCACCCCAGTGCTTGTGGCAGGCAGGAAAGAGAAAGGTGTAGATGAGGTAGTCTTCGGCGTCCCTGCTGTGCTCGTTGGTGGTGGGAACGACAACTGCGGTGTCTTGAATGTCGCAGCTGTGCCTGGAAGTGTAGGGGCCTTGGTTTGCCCTGAGACAGCCTGGCCTTCGTCGGCACTCGGAACAGGCTTTGATTGATCGGCTCCAGCTGGGGGAGCCGCGAATGAAGTGGTAGGGTTTTCCACAGTCTTGGAGAGACCTGCGAAGGGGCTCGAAGATCTTGAAGACAGGCTTGGCTGTTGTGTTGTTGCCGGGGCTTGTGAAAAGGGGCTGCCGAATGGAGATGCCGCCGAGTTTGGGGGTTGAGTGGAGGCATCAACAGGGGCGGGGGCGGACACTTCGGTGGGTTTCCCGAATGCACTGAAAGGACTGGGTATCTTGGGCGTTTCTTTCGCCTTTTGAACGGTAGCTGCTGGCTGAGCGAAGGGGCTGGCGAACGGAGATGGCTTCTGGTTGGAAGAACCTCCTGCAAGCTGTGGAGTAGAGGCGAATGGGCTCGAGAATGCTGAGGCTTGCGGCGGAGGCTTTTGTCCCGTGGCAGCGCCCAATGAAGCAAACGGACTTTGCGCCGCGGGTTGTGAAGAGGTTGTTTGAAAAGGGCTAGGGGTGGTGCTTGAAGGCTGGCCAAAGGAGGGCGCGGAAAATGGACTTGTAGTGGTCCCGTCATTGGTTTTTGCGAATCCATTGGATGATACTAGGACACAGGTTAGTCTCATATTTCTTTGTCAAGGGCCTCAATTAATGTGCTACAAAGAGATGATAGTACCTTGGCTGAAGGGTGTTTCTGTTGGTTGGGCAGTTGCGAAACCGTTTGTCGGCTTCTGAAAGCCCTGAAATGCCGAAGCATTAGGCGTGCTCTGTGACTTTGCTGTACTCCGCAAGAAGGGCTTCTCAGTACCGGGCCGGTTCGAAGCCGCCGTTGCTGAAGGATCTTCGTATACTGAGCGGTGGATAACTTCGGAAAGACTCCGAGAACCTCGCTTCTTCTCTACAATGGTTTCTGAGGTTGTGTGATGAAGCCGCGGGAACTCCATACCATCGGTCGTCCTCAGGTATTGTCTGTATTCGTCGTCTGGCGAATCCTCGAGAGGGACCCAGCTCATCCCGTGTTCCTCGACAAAATCAATTGCTTCGTCCTCGGTGTCGAACCTCAGGAAGGTATTTAGCAATGCGGGCGTGATGTCCCTCGCCAAAACTTTCGGTCTCCAGTAAGCTCGCCGTAAGGTCTTGAGCATCGATCGCCGCAGCTGGCCAAAGTGAATTTCCGCAAAACAGGCCATAGTATAGGACACTTCGGGGTTCTCGACGATCTTGAAGTACGTGTTGTAGGCTCCTGACACCGCCAGGTGCGGCGCGGTACCCATAGGGCCGTGCAAATCAGTAGTGCTCTGCAACGCCTCGACTAGAGAGACGGCGGTTCTGATCTCGTCAGAGTCCTTCCATAGTCGAGGGTTCGCCCATTCCTGCTGGACGTTGTCGAGGATATTTGGTTGATTGGCGCTGAAGAGAAGCTGGTAGGCCCTGAACTCTGTTTCGTTTTCGCAAACAAGGCCTTGCGCCTTGCTGTCGTCGTAGGCGTGCATCAGCGAAAGCAATGCTTTGCCGAGCTGTTCGATCTCTTGCTGCTCCGAAAAGTCCTCTGGCGTCACGTCGGGGCGGGAGAGCAGGTGCAGCGAAGTGACGTGGAAGCGCGCAATCGTCTCGAGGCAGTAGACCTGGTCCTTCATCTCTTCGGCGCTCATGCTTGAGTGGAAGATGAAGTCGCGTCGAATGGCTCGCGTGCGATCCCATAGATAGCCGTGCAGCATTGGCAGATTGTCTTCGTCCTCGAGGAGGTCGTCCACCAAATAGTCGAGCGTCCGGCGGAGTGCTGCAGTCGATCGAACGTCCATTGGTAGGGGAGCTTCCTGGCCTGCCGCCGATCTGGCCAGTTTCTTCACCATCTTGCTGATGACGGGAAACGACGTCTGCGGGTCCTTTTCGGCATGTTGCACATCAAACTCGGTGATACGCGTGATCTTTTCGAAATTGGGGCACATATCCTCGCAGATACCCTTGAAGTCAATGGCGTCCTCCAGGCGTTTTGGCTTGTCGGGGTCGTCAATCAGGCCAGCAGCCATCAAGGAAGCGCGCGCCCGGTCGCGATACGACTTGGATGTCTCTCTGTATTTTGCCATGGCGCCCTTGGACGATGGGTTCCCGGGATCGGACGGCCATTTCGGTGGGAGGATTTTGTCTTTTCGCAGCTGCTCGTAGATTCGCTTGGCATACGTGCTGTTTGCTTCGGTATCGTAGGTGCCGGGATCGGTGTCATAGTTGGTCGTGTCGGCGCCAAAAGCGGTCACGTTGGATGGTCGAGGCTTCGAAGTGTTCGCGTTCTTGCCGTTCGTCGTCGTCGCCTTCTTTTTGCGGTCGAGGGCACCGTTGCCCTTGCGTTTCCGACCATCGTCGGAGCTTGCGCCGTCCGCGGGACTGCCGGCTCGTCGCTTGGCTCCGAAACCGTTCATCGTGTCGCGCTCTGTCGTCGTTCGGTTGCGCTTGGCCCAACGAACGTCGCCCGCGCCATCGAGGCCAGTGATGCTGGGCTCTGCGATGTCAGCGGCGCTTGGAGCGAGTGCGCCGAAGATGCGCGGCTTGAGGCTGCGGCGACCGAAGGTGGGATGGTGGTGTTGATGGGTTGAAGCGGTGGTTGGGGATGAACGATTGGACGTCACTCGGGGAGATTTTCGTGACGAGGCTGGATGTTGTAGCACCTGGAACTGTAGCTCGCGCGCAAGTGGAGCCATTGAACCAGACCAGACACTCCCTGAGAGGGAGCTCGGCCCGGGGGCTGAAGGCGACCTGAACTTGGAGCTAGGGGGGTGGACTTGGAGAGGTCGTGCCGGGGTTTGTGGTGGGGTGGGACTGAGCTGGGAGGTGCCTCAGGTACCTTACCTTGCTATCACGTTGATCTTGTCCTCTCAAATTGTTGCATCTGATGAGATGATAGGGTCGCGTGACATCCACTCCTTTGTTTCTTGATCTTGTGATGCGATTCTTATAGAGTTCAGTTTCATCACAATCTTCTGTCGTGATTGGATTTTTGGGAAGAACACAGGCGGCCTATGCACTTCCCAGGGCCATATAGGCTTCCCTCTTCAATCCCTGCCTGCCTACGTAGGTAGGTAAGGTAGGTAGGTAGGTAGATACCTTACTCTCAGGTAGGTACATCACCAGGCTTGCAAGCTACAACAACATTCACCTCTTTCTCAAACACTACTCAACAGCACCTCAAGATGAAAAGAATGGGTATCATTAGGTCATTACAGAGGCTTTTGTAGCCGTCTAGTCTTTCATTACCTGTAGCCTTGAGGCCGCAGACGTGCAGGTCCCAGACCCCTCCTGATCTCGTCCAGCTGCTCGAGGCCAGTCTGGGGCCGCGCCTTCTTGTTCGTGCGCTTGCCAGGCTTTGTGAATTTACCCAAAAAGTCGTCCAGAATATTGTCCAAATCGTTACGAGTCTCACCTTGCACACTCGACATGGCGGACACGGCTGAAACAGAGCCAAGGTCGTCCCCTCCGCCCATCTCGCTTGTGTACTCCTCCTCTATCCTGTCAAACCTGGCGTCCAGGAGGGTCAACTGCTCCGTCCTGACCATGGACGACGAAGTCATCGAGTAAGACGAAGGGTTGGTCAGCGCTCCCTTGCGCTTCTTGCGACGACCGCCCATCGTTGTCGTGGTCCACATAGACGACTGAACTTCAGACGGATCCACTGCCGCACCACGAGGCTTGACGCCAGGGTTCTTCTGGTCCTTCTTGAACTGTTTGAAATCCTCCAGCCAGTCCTCGTTCTGATCAGCCGTCGTAGGCTCTGCGCCATCTACGGTGACGAGCTCAGGTACAACATCGTCGTTGTACTCCTTGTTCGGCTTGGCCGTGTGGTCCGACTCCCAGCCGTCGTCTTCCTCGCCGAACTGATCCTCAAACTCGTACTGAGAAATCTCCCGTCCGTCCTTTGCCAGCTCCTGGAAAATGTCGTCGTCTTCTTCGACATAAGCCTCGTCGTCAAGGGCCTCGAGAACCTCTCGAAGACGCGGGTCCATGTCGGGCTGAAGACCAGCAATAGCGTCAGGGACGTCCTGCTGAGACTGGTAGTTGGCCTTTGGCAGACCCTGCGCAAAGCGCGCATCGTCACCGAGCGAGCTGGGGTCGTCCTTGACATCGAGCCCGCGGATCGCATCCTCGAGTGACTGGGTCTGCTTTCCCTTGCCCTGGTTCTTAGGTGCCTCCGCCTCGACCCACACGGCCTCGCCAGCACCCGTGTTCAGGTCGCGCATGTGCTGCATGTAGTCGTACTCGGAGTCATCGTAGTAGATGCCGTATTCGGCGGCCTCACCCTCGTTCTGACGGATGCCCGAAATATCGGAACCGAATTCTGAGGCCAGGTCATCAAGGTGCTTGGTCTTCGATCGGGCGGATGTAGAGGTCTCGCCGCGCTGAGGAGTCGGGTTGAACACCATGGAAGGCGCATTTTCGTCGTTGATCAGAGGATCATTCTGAGGCCGGTGGACGAGTGTGAAGTGCTGCGCACTCTTCTTGTCACTGATGGTGGAACATGAGTATTTGTTCTCGCCGACCATGCGCGGGGTTAGGTTTGACTCACATCCACTTTCCCTTCGCCATGTTGATAATGTTGTTCTCGGACTTTGCTGTTTAAAGGATCGAATTTCGACAGCGCCTGACGTGAAATGTGCGACGAACTTGCGTGTTTCTCGCTCTTGGGCATCAACCAGCACACAAGATTAGTGGTTTTGTCAGTCGCTCCAAATTCCCGATCCAAAATTTGGGAATGGAAAAGTCCCTGATGGTGGGGTTTATCTAATCACCCCCAAGGCTGAGCGATAGCACTGTGCTTCTGGTGTTCCTTTGTGCTGTAAAACAGTGCGAACATGGACAAATGACGTCGAAACAGAAAATTTGCCCCGCGTCGCATTATTCAGCGGGGCAACATCAGGTACGAACGGCGACTCATCCTCGACCGCTCTGCTGAACCCAACCCTTTCACCACCATCGACAATAGTCATATTACTTGAGTCTGTTGCCTTTGATCGATCTCAAGATGCCGAAAGCGAAGAAGAATACCCTCGGTCTGGGGAACACCCTCATGAATGACCGTTTCGGCAAAGGAAACGGCCAGGACCGGAAGAGGGGTTCCGCCATCACGCGTATCAACCATGCGACTGGAGAGGAGGTAAGTACCCATGCGCATCAGTCGGCAATACATTCTCACATGGGTCCTAGTACGTCACGAATGAGAAGAAGGAGGCGTCATGGGTCAAGATGCGATCCGTCACTGAGCAGGGCGCTCTCGACGAGTTCCTGGCGACGGCTGAGCTCGCCGGAACTGACTTCACTGCTGAGAAGACAAGTAACATCAAGATCATCCACACTGACCAGAAGAACCCTTACCTCCTTTCTGGCGCCGAGGAGCGCGACGTCTTGGGCAAGCAGCGGGCTCACAAGGGCAAGTTGACGGTGCCGAGGAGACCGAAGTGGGACGAGTCCACGACACCCGAGCAGCTCGACACCCTCGAGCGCGAGAGCTTCTTGGATTGGCGCCGGGGCCTTGCTGAGCTCCAAGAGAACAACGACTTGCTTATGACTCCGTTTGAGCGAAATCTCGAGGTGTGGAGGCAACTGTGGCGTGTCATTGAGAGGTCCGATCTCATCGTGCAGATTGTCGATGCTCGTAACCCTCTCCTCTTCCGATCCGACGATCTTGACAGCTACGTCAAGGCTGTCGATAAGAGGAAGGAGAACCTGCTGCTCATCAACAAGGCCGACATGATGACTGTGAAGCAACGCAAGATCTGGGCGAAATACCTGAAGGAGACTGGTATTGCCTACAAGTTCTTCTCAGCCTTTTTGGCGAAAGAGGCTCTCGAGGCAGAGGAGGCAGAGGCCGAGGCTGAGTCGCAGGACGCGAGCTCCAAAGCCCCGCAACGGGAGGCAGGCGAGCAGCAGGACGAGTCTGAGGAGTCGAGCGAGGAGGAAGAGGAGGCTGGAGAAGAGGCAGACGTCGAAGTTGACGATGAGGATATCAGGATATTGACGGTTGAGGAGCTGGAGGATATCTTCCTGAGCCACGCGCCGAAGGACGCCGGTAAGTTCGCCACGAAGCGTACGAATGACGAGAAGAACCGCTGACCCCTTTCCTACCAGCACCGGATCACAAGCTCTCGGTCGGTCTCGTCGGCTACCCGAACGTCGGAAAGTCATCCACCATCAACGCCCTCATCGGCGCCAAGAAGGTGTCTGTTTCCTCAACACCCGGAAAGACCAAGCATTTCCAGACCATCCACCTCAGTGAGAAGGTTATTCTCTGCGATTGCCCAGGTCTCGTGTTCCCCAACTTCGCCAACACCAAGGCCGATCTTGTTTGCAACGGTGTCCTCCCCATCGACCAGTTGAGAGAGTTCACCGGCCCCGCTGGCCTCGTCGCTCTCAGGATACCCAAGCACTTCCTCGAGGCCGTGTATGGCATCACCATCAGGACGCGGGCGCTCGAAGAGGGCGGTACCGGCAAGCCCACTGCCTCAGAGCTTTTGAGGGCGTACGCTAGGGCGCGTGGATACCAGACGCAGGGTCTTGGACAGCCCGACGAGTCAAGAGCTGCACGATACATCCTCAAGGACTACGTTGCAGGCAAGCTCCTGTTCTGCCAGCCTCCCCCGAACACGGTCGATGCCAAGGAGTTCAACTCCGAGCTCTACGACGACGAGCACCTGCCCGAGCACCGCCGCGGCCATCTCGTTCCTGTGATGGAGGACCTGAGCATTGCGGGAGACGACGAATCAACCATGGCCTCTGAGTTTGTACCGTTGCCTGCGGGTCCCAAGTCGAAGCAAATCGATAGCGGCTTCTTCGGCCCTGGCAGCAGTAGCTCAGGTCATCTCAAGATGCCTTTCAGCCACCAGTACTCTCAACAAGGCAAAGCAGGACCCAAGACCCTGAGCGGCAGGAAAGCCAGAGCGATCGTCGCGCTGGAGAATGGGCTGGACCCGAAGGACGTGCAGATCATGTCGAGCAAAAAGCACTTCAAGGGTGGCCCGAAGAACGGAAAGGCGAAGAAGCGTGCGGTCGACCTGGATGATGATTGAAGCAGATAGCCAAAAGCATCATGGATTTCAATGAATTAAGGAATATGACGTCGAATATTCAGGTTCACATGTTGGTGTGATTTGTGAGTGATGTATGTGTTGGTACACTGTGAGCGCATAGCATCACCGCAAGTTCATGTCGATGGGGATTGAAGCTGTGGTGGGGCGTCTGTACGAATAGGGTCTAGCGCGTGCGCGTGTCTTCGCGTCGTCCTCCCTTCGCGTTAAGTGCCTACCATGCCACGGACTTTCTTCAGTGCTCAGCGGGTTCTCGTGCAGCCTCCTGACCAAGAAATCAACCGACGGATACAACACGATGCCGGCCCAGAAGAACGTGCAAAAGCTGGAGGAAGCGGGAGAGTCGTCATTATCAGTCGCTACGACAGCAGTCTCAACAACTGCTAATGGCGCTCCAACATACGAGCTCCCTTGGTAACTGAGAATCAGAACCCCCCGCAACAAGCTTAAGGAAGCTGACGATGCTTGCAGGGTCGAAAAGTATCGCCCGGTATTCCTCGATGATGTCGTCGGCAACACGGAAACGATCGAGCGATTGAAGATTATTGCGAAGGAGGGCAACATGCCGCATGTCATCATCTCGGGCATGCCTGGTATCGGAAAGACAACGAGCGTGCTCTGCCTGGCACGGCAACTGCTCGGAGAGTCGTACAAAGAGGCAGTGTTGGAACTGAACGCCAGTGACGAGCGAGGTACGCCGTGCCTAAGCCCCCCTCTCAAGCTCTGCACGTCACTAACAGCCGGCTCCAGGCATCGACGTCGTCCGCAACCGCATAAAGGGCTTCGCTCAGAAGAAAGTCACCCTCCCCCAGGGCCGCCACAAGCTCGTCATCCTCGACGAGGCCGACAGTATGACATCGGGCGCGCAACAGGCTCTCCGCCGCACGATGGAGATTTACTCCAACACGACCCGCTTCGCCTTCGCCTGCAACCAGTCCAACAAGATCATCGAGCCGCTGCAGTCGCGATGCGCGATCCTGCGCTACGGTCGACTGACGGACGCGCAAGTCGTCAAGAGGCTCATGCAGATCATCGAGGCAGAGAGTGTGCAGTACAGCGACGACGGACTGGCGGCACTGGTATTCTCCGCCGAGGGAGACATGAGACAAGCGATCAACAACCTGCAGAGTACCTTTTCGGGCTTTGGCTTCGTCAGTGGAGACAACGTCTTCAAGATTGTGGACAGCCCGCATCCTGTCAAGGTGCAGGCGATGCTGAAGGCTTGCTACGAGGGAAACGTCAACTCTGCGTTGGATATCCTACGGGAGCTGTGGGACCTAGGCTACTCAAGCCACGACATCATTAGCACCATGTTCAAGGTCACAAAGACGATCCCAACGCTGAGCGAGCATTCGAAGCTCGAATTCATCAAGGAGATTGGCTTCACGCACATGAAGGTGTTGGAGGGCGTGCAGACGCTGCTACAGCTGAGCGGGTGCGTGGTCCGGCTTTGCAAGATCAACATGGATCCGAAGCGGTTCGAGGTGGCGACCAAATGAGCGCCAATACAGGCGAACTAGGCAGTGGATGTGATGAAATGCATGAATCGGCGTTGGACTGGGCCTCGGGGTTGAGGGTGATACACCAAAATCCAGGGATCAACGGTTATGATATTGTACAGAGGTTTCCAAAAACAGGTCCATAATGTGGCTCTTCGATATGACTCAATCGTTGACCTTTCTAGACATGACTCTCTACCTCAATTGTCGCTCTTTTTGGGCTCTGGCTCCGCATAGGAGTCCTCAAGTTCCTTCCATTTTGCCCGGTCTCTCAGGATGCGCCGCTGCATCCTCATGCGGGCCTCGTACTCTCGTAACCGCGAGTCGGCCTCGATCATGCTACCAAACACCATGCCCGACATTTGAATGTAGCTGGGCAAGGTTAAATCGCCTGGATCATGGGCTCAGGGGAAGGCTCTTGACTTACATCTTGAACTGAATTGTCATGCCTCGGTACAATGGCGAGAAGTACTGTGCGGCACCACCAAAGACAGCAGCGACGAGTCCCCATCTCGCAGCGCCAGCGACTGCGCCCCTCGTAGCCTCCCATGCGGCTTCATTGGCCTCGGTGGTTTGCAATGGGCTGTGTGAAGGCATTTTGCGTGGTTGCTGGAGCTCTGGGTGGTTTGTCGTGTGACAAGTGACCAGGCGCGTGGTGGGATACCATTCGCCGACCTTGAGATGATCAAGAAGAGAGGACTATGTTGGGGTTTGTGTTGATGACGCTGAAATCAATGTGTACAAAATGAAGGAACGTTTCTCGTCGTTTCAAACACTGAATTGACTTGTATTGAGGTGGTTGAAGCGAAAGTCGATGTCAAGTCAGGATGGGCTCATCTATGATGCCAGACGCCGAGTACAGACCCCGAACGTCTACGGCGGCCCTTTGCATCACATTGGTCGGTTTTTAGTGGGCATGCCGCTATCGCGCCGCTAATGCACCACCCGAAAGCTTCCTCTACACGGAGACCCTCGATCTGATGTCCGAGTCCGGCAAAAGATGACTTCTCCAATCAAGGACATGATAAGGCACTCCCTGTACCAGCAACCGCTCCATGGATTCAGAACACGATGAGTCCATTGAGGATACCCAGCATGAGATAGCAGAGCTCGAGGCCAAACTGGCCGCCGCGAGGCAACGGCTCCAGCAAAAGGCCAAGATTGAGACGACCCTCGTTCATCGACCTTCTGAAATTCCGCTCAGTGAGTGAAGCGCTCACGAGCAACTCAAGTCATTGACTCACAACCGTACCAGACGCTTTCTCCTCAGCAAATCATTACATTCTCTTGCTCTCCGATTCAGCCCTGCCACTCGGCTCCTTCGCCTTCAGCAGCGGTCTCGAATCTTATCTGGCACATACGCCACGCAACTCTGCCACCTTCAGCGTCTTCCTGCCCGAGTCAATCTCCTCTTACGCTTCGACCACACTGCCCTTTGTCCTTGCCGCGTACCGCGACCCCTCTGCGCTGGCCACTCTCGACGACACCCTCGATGCCGCCATCATCTGCACCGTCGGCCGTCGTGCCTCTATCGCCCAGGGTCGCGCCCTGCTGTCCATCTGGGAACGCAGCTTCGCCTCCTCGCTGCCGCACCATGCTGTTGAGGCTCTGAAGCCCTACGCCGCGTTATTACGAGCCAGCAACTCCGCATCGTCTTCCTCTTCCTCCGCAAAGACGCCAGCGGGAGCATGTAATGACCTGCCACCAGCAGCCCACGCCCATCTCGCCCCTCTCTTTGGCGCAGTCGCAAGCCTCGTCGGCCTCACGCTGCACCAGACGGCGTACGTCTTCATGCTCAGCCACGTCAAGGCGCTCGTGTCTGCCGCGGTGCGCGCGAGCATGTTCGGACCGTACCAGGCACAAAAGGTGCTGGGTAGCGGTGACGTGCCGAGGATGATCGCCGCGGCTATCGAGAGGGAGTGGGCGACACCGGTGGAGGAGGCGGGGCAGACGATGCCCATCATGGACCTGTGGATCGGGAGGCACGAGCTACTCTATTCGCGAATTTTCAACAGCTAGAACACATAGATAGGGTGCGAGGATGGACCAGCTCTTTTGAGGATGTGTTTATACATCGTCATGATACAACGTGTACAACGTCACTGCCACGAATAGAACATAGATGGGTATCATACAGCCGCTTATATTAGACATCTTGTACACCGGAAACCACCTACTCATCGCTGTCGCTGTCATAACCCACAAGGGGCCCGGCAGCCGCCGCCGCCTTCGGCTTCTGAGCAGCGACTGAGATTCTGGCCGAGTTCAGAGCAGCCAAGGTGCTGCCGGAGAAGATGCCGACCGCCTGCTGCTGCTCCGGTGCCGGCAGAGCCAGTTGTTGCTGCTCCTGCACGGCACCATTATTCTCGAGGAGAAAGGCCTGCTGCTGCTGCTCCAGCTCGTACCCCTGTCGGCCGACCGGGTTGACGGCGTTGGCACCACGCGCAAAGTGTACCTCATCAGGCGCCTCGTATCCCTCCAGTCCGTAGCTGCTCTCGATCTTCCTCCGCTTCCTGGCCTCGGGATCTTTGCCCTCAATCTCGGCGACGAACTCAGCCGGGAGCGCCCTGCGCACAGCCTCAGCGGCCTGCTCCTCGATGCGGCGCGCCTCGCGAGCTTGTGCCATGGGGTTAGGGTCAGCTGTCGCCCAGCGCAAGTTCAGGACTTCGTCATGGTCGAGGGACTGGTGGGCCATAGCCTCCTTTGCGAATTGCGCGTTGGCTTCGTTGCTGTATGTGACGAAGGCGACGCCGCGGGTGTTGAGGACGCGCGCTGGTCGAATTAGTCACTGCTGAGCCGGTTCTTGGCGAGTAAAACTTACTGCGCTCAATCTGGCCCCATTCCGCAAAGTGCCTGGCAACAACCTCTTCAATGTCGTCGCTGACGTGTATCCTGCCAACATAGACCGTGCGATTCGTCCTGTCCCATGTCAGTTTGCGCTACGTCGCAGGTTCGACAATGCTCACCTCATGAAACTTCCGACACCTCCCATGTCGTCTCTGTAATCGGAATGCTTGTCCCGGCCAAAGCAGTCGACGTTCGGGTTGAAGATGTCGTGAATGCCAGGCAACCGGTGCAGGTACTCGCAGTCCTGGCCCTTGGGGCAGATGCCCCGGGCGAAGAACAGGCAGAAAAAGCTGCCGACCACCTTATCGGCTCTTGTGTATCCCGTATCTTTTGCGACGTTGCAGCGACCCTTGGCGTGCGTTTTCGAGAGGTACTTGTCCTCGCGGTCGCCACCAGACCATTTATTGTACCTAGAGACTGCATGTCAGCGACGCGCCTTCGGTGGTCACGAGGGAGAGTGGAACAGAGCGTACCAGATATTGAAGATGGTACCCGTCTGCGGCGGCGGCTCGGACGTGATGAAGGAGGGGTCGACCTGAGGACGCGCCGGACGCCTCTTCTTCCTGATGATCTTCTTGACTTTGCGCTCCGCCGGCGCGGCGACTTCGGTGCCCGTGGTCGTCAGGGCCGTCTCGGTAGCATCTTGCGCGTCGTCGCCTTGCGCGGGGACAACAGCGACCTCTTCGTCTGACATTTTGAAATCGGGGAGTTGAGTTGATCTTGCGGACGTGTTCGTGCAAAGAGCTCGTTGCTCGGGATTGTCGATGCTCTGATGTCGAGGCTCGTGCTTGCGTGCAGATTGATCGGACTGACGTTTGGGCGAGGCTGGTCGCGCCGCATTGAAAATCTTATCGCGATAAGATAAGCTCTCTCCCAAATCGCATCCGGACTTTTTGTCTGGGCGCGCTGCCCCTCGTCAGTGTGGGTGGGCTGCCAGTGAGTGCCCCGCCTTGGATGAACCTCACGAAGTCTTCTGGTCGATCATTGTGCGCTTCATGTCAACGACAAGCTCATCACACTCGAGCTTCTTCTCAAGACGCCCAATCCGACGCAGAGTTTTCAATCAGGCCTGTAAATTGAGGGCCGATCTTCTGGGAGACCTTCGAGGCATCGCTCGACGCCATATCAGCGTTGACGTTTTGTCAACTCTTACGACGTTCCGACTTCAAACTCACAATTAGAATCGGACAAGTCGAGTGAAACCTCGCTGCCGACAATATGGTCAACATTACGGAGAAGATCAAGGAGTGAGACAGTCGACCAGTACGGTGAAGCTCGAGGGCTGATGTTGAGAACAGGATCGAGGAGGAGATGAGGAAAACACAGAGTAAGCTCCTGCTCATATGTGACGTGACATGCTCAATATTTCACATCTTGGTACCGCTGATCTCAACCCTGTTGAGATGCTCGAAAATAGGATACTGGGAACTCCAAAGACAGACGATTGCTAACTGCGGACAGAGAACAAGGCAACTGGTACGCTTACTTTGACATGCCCAACGATGTAATCGCATAGTAATGAAAGTGACATGCAGAGTATCATCTGGGTCTTCTGAAGGGGTACGGCAGCATCCGACCAAGGAGAGGCAGTTTCGGCTGACAATACCAGTAAACTTGCCCGTCTCCGAGCACAACTCCTCGAGCCCGGCCCAGGCGCCGGCGGTGGCGGAGGAGCAGGCTTCGACGTCAGCAAAAGTGGTGACGCCCGAATCGCACTCGTCGGTTTTCCATCTGTAGGAAAGTCCACATTCTTATCCAAAGTCACCAAGACGAGGTCCGAGGTCGCGGCGTACTCCTTCACGACCCTGACGGCCATTCCTGGCGTGCTCGAGTACGGCGGCGCCGAGATCCAACTGCTCGATCTGCCGGGTATCATCGAGGGTGCCGCCGAGGGCAAGGGCAGAGGACGACAGGTCATCTCGGCGGCCAAGACGAGCGACATGATCCTCATGGTGCTGGACGCCACGAAGCGCGCCGAGCAGCGCGCGCTGCTCGAGGCTGAGCTGGAAGCTGTCGGCATCCGTCTCAACCGCGAGCCACCGTATGTGAACCCCCCACGGCGCCCGCTAACGATTTTCGCCCAGGTAGGCTATGTCATCGTGCTGGACCGGCGCTGACTGGGCGTGCCGCAGAAACATCTACCTCAAGATCAAGCAGGCCGGTGGCATGAAGATAACGTTCCAGAACCCGCCGAAGCGCCTCGACGAGAAGATGCTTTACAACATCCTGCGCGACTACAAGATCCTCAACTGCGAGGTGCTCGTGCGCGACGAGAATGCGACGGTCGACGACCTCATCGACGTCATCATGAAGGACCACCGCAAGTACATCAAGTGCCTCTACGTCTACAACAAGATCGACTCGGTGTCGCTCGACTTTCTCGACAAGCTCGCGCGCGAGCCGCACACGGTCGTCATGAGCTGCGAGCTCGACCTCGGCATCCAGGACGTCGTCGACCGGTGCTGGGACGAGCTGCGGCTCATCCGCATCTACACGAAGCGTAAGGGCGTCGAGCCCGACTTTGGCGAGGCGCTCATTGTGCGGAGCAACAGCACCATCGAGGACGTGTGCGACCAGATTCACAGGACGCTCAAGGAGACGTTCAAGTACGCGCTCGTGTGGGGCGCGAGCGCGAGGCATGTGCCGCAGCGGGTGGGCCTGAGTCACTTGGTGGCGGACGAGGATGTTGTCGAAATTGTGAGCGCATGGAAAGCATAGAGCGGTTCACATGGTATGAAGTAGGTGGTAGGGAAAGGGAGATGATTGTATCTTCTTCGCCTTGCCGGCAGCCAGGCTAATCAATAAAGGCCCGTAAATACATTGCCTGAG
This sequence comes from Verticillium nonalfalfae, assembly GCF_003724135.2. Classification (NCBI taxonomy): domain Eukaryota; kingdom Fungi; phylum Ascomycota; class Sordariomycetes; order Glomerellales; family Plectosphaerellaceae; genus Verticillium; species Verticillium nonalfalfae. The sequence goes on from NW_021167291.1 coordinate 132,281, forward strand.
AGAAAAGGGCCTCCTCTGGAAGGAAGGAGAGGAAGCCCTCGAGAGTTTGTTCGTTTCGTGTCGTGATCCTTCTCTCTATCCTAACACGCCTTGGTAGGCCAATGATCCCCTAAGCCCTGAACGCCAATGACAATACCCTCTCGCAGGGATAGGCAAAAAACGGAGAAAGTATCCCCTCTCTAAGGGACGACGAAAAAAAAAACACAAGGAAGTAATCGCCCCAGAACCGAACCGTCGTGACCTTTCCCAAAACCGATACCCGAGTCATAAACAATCGCAAAAGACACGCATGAGGGGACATGTGTGCTCAGGAGTCGTTGACCTTGGGGATGGATCGAGATTTGGCGCCGAACAGGGCGTCGCCATCGAGCTTCTTAGACGATGCCTGCGCGAAGAGCGACTTGGGCTTGACCCTGCGGCTTGTGTCAGCACAGCCCGGAAGAGAGTGTAGTTTTGAGGAGAAAGCGTCAATACTCACTTGCCAATCTGCTTGTTGCGCAGGGCGTTGAGCTTGGCGGAGCAGGGGCTCATGATGTTGTCGGAAGGTGAGATGTACTGCTGGGACCTGTGGGTGTCGCTTGTTAGGACGAGTCCCTGTTTGCATTGGACTGGGTGGTCGCGCGGCGGCGAAGGCACGTACTTCTCCTGCTCCATCTTGTTCTGGAGAACTTGGCGGTGGTACTCCATGCTCTTGACGTCGCCCTTGACGGCGGTCTGGTCGGCGATGGCGAAGGGGGCGTTGACGTCCTTGGCGGCGAGAACGTTGGAAGACATTTTGGCTGAGGTCTTTTTCTTTTCTTCTTCTTTGCGTCAAAGATATAAGACTGGGTGTGTCGTAGTCACACAAAAGTTTCTTGCGACGGGAAGCAAGGGAGATGGACTTTCTGACTCGAGCGGAAGAGGTTGAAGAGTGTCTGGTGTGAAGTGGTAAGGGTTGTGGTCGCAATGTGTGTGAACAGCGAAGGATGCAGAGGCGCAATGCGGAGGAGCAGGTCTGTTATTTGAATGTCCTGTTTGTTGCGACGAGGTGTTATGACGTTGACAGGATTGTGTGTAATATCGGGCGAGGAGGTGTGAAAAAGTGCACCGAAGGAGGTCCGACCTGGTGGGTTGGGAGCTCGCTGGGCGGGAGGCCAAGTACACCAAGTTTCACGGTCGGCGGGGCAACGGGGGAGCTCCTGGCACTGGCAGGGCCAAAGTGCAGGGGGCGGCAGGGACTGAAGTGCCACCCGGAATGCAGCAGGTGGCCCCGACCCCGGCCAGCCCGCTGCAGCGTCGTTGCCCCCCGTTGCCCCTCCCAACTTGCTGGAATGGACCCTAGGGCCACTGCAATTGACAGGCAGTCGCCCGCCCGCGTCGAAACCATGGACTAGAACTTCTCTCTCCCATCCATCCGTGGTTGCATTCGGGTCCCCTAGCTGATTGACAACTCATCAGGCTCGAATGGCAGACAGGGGTTCAGGGTCAAGGTCTGGTCAGGGTCATGGTTCCAGAACTCAACAGACACCGGCCGCATCGTGGTCTTCACGCCGAAAATCACAGTACGACTCGTCGAATCAGCTCTCTTCATTGGACACACCGGCAGAAGCTCTTTTCCAAATATCCATCCCCAGATCCATGTCCCATCAGATGATGCATCCTATCGCTTACAATACAGTGAAACCTAGAGGGCCCCGCGCTGCCTGAGTCACAACCGTTTACAACCTCGACTTGTTGATCTTGGTCCCCGGCTGCGCGATCTGGACCTTGTACTGGCTCAGCAACGCCTGCGTCTTAGCCTGCTGTCCCTTGATCTTGTCCGTCACCTCCTTGCCCCTCTTGTTCTCGTTCTTGCCCATCTGCCTGAGGTGCACCTCGTCCGGTCCGTCCGCCAACCGCAGTGTCCTGATGCCCGCCCACGACGCCGCCAGCGGCGTGTCCTGGCAGACGCCGGCGCCGCCGAACGTCTGGATGGCGCGGTCAATGACTGTCAGCGCCGTCTGCGGCACGAGCACCTTGGCCTCGGCAATCTCCTTGAGGGCCTTCTTGGGGCCGAGCTCGTCCATCTTGATGGCCGCGTTGAGGACCACGAGACGTGCCGCGTCGATTTCGAGACGCGACTTGGCGACCCACTCGAGGATGACGCCCTGCTCGGCGAGCTGCTGGCCGAAAGGCTTCTTGGAGGGGTCGTTGATGCGCATGAGCATCCAGTCGAGCGCATTCTCGGCCTGATCTGGTCAGCCACATCTCCTGAACATGATCCGCCAAATGCAAGGGAAGGCAGGGAACTTACAGCGCCAATGGTGCGCATGGCGTGGTGGATGCGGCCGGGTCCAAGACGACCCTGGATGATCTCGAAACCGCGGCCCTCGCCGAGAACGAGGTTGCTGACGGGGACACGGACGTCCTTGAAGGTGATGTGGCCGTGGCCGTGGGGGGCGTCATCGTAGCCGTAAACCTTGAGCATGCGGTGAATGGTGATGCCCTTGGTATCGGCGGGCACAAGCACGACGGACTGCTGCCTGTAGGGGTCCTTGTTGTTGGGGTCGCTCTTGCCCATGACGATGTAGATGGAACACCTGGGGTCACCAGCACCGCTGGACCACCATTTCTAGGAAACGTTAGAGGGGGGTGGGCACTATTTGCTCGTTCGGTGCGTCACAGTGCTTACGGAGCCGTTCAGAACGTATTCGTTGCCCTCCTTACGGATGCTCAGCTGGATGTTCGTCGCGTCAGACGAAGCGACGTCGGGCTCCGTCATGAGGAAGCCAGATCGAATCTTGCCGTCCATCAGAGGCTTCAGCCACTGGGCCTTCTGCGCCTCGTTACCGTACTTGGCGAGAACCTCCATGTTGCCCGTGTCGGGGGCAGCGCAGTTGACAGCCTCGGAGGCGACGCGGGAGCGGCCGAGCCACTCAGCCATGAGGCCGTACTCGAGGTTGGTGAAGCCGGGCGACTCCTTGTAGTGGCCCTTGGGGAGGAACATGTTCCAGAGGCCGAGCTTCTGGGCCTTGGCCTTGAGGTCCTCGACGATGGAAGGGTGGCTCTTCCAGCGGTCGTCGCCCTCGCCAATCTGTGCCTCGAGAACGGGGTCGGCGCTATTCCACCGGTCAGCTCAGCACATACACACACACACACAATACACTTCGCTCTCTGGCGAAGGCAGGCAACGGGGATCCTACGGGATGCAGTCCTCCTCGACGAACTTGGCGACCTTGTCAAGGGTCTCCTTGGCCCGCTCGCTGAGGCGATTGAGAACCTAGGCCGTGGTGTGAGCAGGAGGTCTGACATCATGCGATTCCTGCAGTGGAGGGAGGGGCGATGCTCACAATCGCAGGGACTTTGGACGTCATTGTGAAAGGGTGCTGCTTGGCTTCTGGTGGGAGGGGTAGAGAGTGTTGTGGAGTTGAGACTGGGTCCTTCAGGTCGTGAATTTGGATGGTTCCCGTCGCGAATGTTGATGAAAGCTCTCAGAATGGAGATGCAGAGGCAGCGAGTGGGACACGGTAGATGAAGTAGAGGTCGGCAGCCGAGGTTCGAATTGGAGATGAGACCCCCGGCCGAGGCGGGCTGGGGCGGGGATCTGGCCGCTAAGAACAGCTTTGTCTGGGGTTTGCCGCCTGTAGCCTGCAGAAGGTCCAGGGGGTGGTGCCATTCCCCCGCCTCTGGGCCTCGGCTGCTGACTGTACTAGCCTCGAACCTCGAACGCCGCTGCGAAGGGGGGCAAGGTGGGGGGGGGGGGGGGGGGGGGGGGTTCGACCAATGGGTGAGGGTCCTGGAATTATATCCCGAAGTCACAGCCCAATCAGCAGAGGATCAAGACAAGGTACATCCAACAGGCCATGAACAGTCTATAGGCTGGAAAACCAAGTAGTGCTACCAAATACAACCATCGAACCACTTCATACGAACAATCTCCCCTCCAGAACTCCAGGGTGCCCCCTCTAGGTTCGGTAGTCGCCGTTGATGGTGATGTACTCGTGGCTGTAGTCGCATGTCCAATACGTTGCCTGCTTATCGCCCGTCCCCAGCTTGACCAGGATCTCCAGGTCCTCGAGCTCCAGAATCTCCGAGGCGCGGGCCTCGTCCACCGTCTCCGGCTCGCCGTTGACCAGCAGCTTCAGCTCAGCGCTGCCATCTGTAGGCACGAACGATACATTCGTCTTCTCCGACACAATCGAGGCCACCTCGTTGATGTCCTGGCCCGGCTCCGAGATGAGAGCGTAGCCCGTGGCGCACAGAATGCGGCCCCAGTTGGCATCGCGCCCGTACAGTGCCGTCTTGACAAGAGGCGACCGCGCGATCGTGCTGGCCACCTTGCGTGCCGCCTCCTCGCTCGCCGAGTCAACGACACGGATGGTGACAAACTTGGTGGCACCCTCGCCGTCGCGGACAATGAGCTTGGCGAGATCGGCAGAGAAATCAGACAGCACAGTCTGGAAGGCCGCATAGTCGGGCGAGTCGACAGAGCTGATCTCCTGGCCGCCGGCGGCACCGTTGGCGAGCAGCGCCACCGTGTCGTTGGTCGACGTGTCGCCGTCAATCGTGATGCTGTTGAACGACCTGTCGACGGCGTGCTTGAGCACCGACGGCATGACGCCCGGCGCGATGGGCGCGTCGGTCGCCACGACGCCCAGCAGCGTGGCCATGTTGGGGTGGATCATACCGGCGCCCTTGGTCATGCCCGCCATCCTGTACTCGACGCCCGGCGACGACGGCAGCGAAAAGGTCCTCGACATGAGCTTCGGGAACGTGTCCGTCGTGCAGATGGCCGTCGCGCACGCGAGCCAGTCCTTGTGCCCCGAGCCCAGCGCCCCGTGTGCTGCCCCGACGTTGCCCACAATCTTGTCGATCGGCAGCCTCTGCCCGATGACGCCCGTGCTCATGACAATGGTCGACGAGCCCGCGCCGTCCTCGCCGCCGAGCTGCTCGTCCGCCGCCTTGGCCATGAGCGACGCGTCCTCGAGACCGCCCTTGCCCGTCACGGCGTTGGCGCACCCCGAGTTGATGAGCACGCCGCGGATGCCGCGGTTGCCGCGACGCTTGAGGAGGTCGCGGCTGAACGTCACGGGCGCCGCCTGGAACTTGTTCTTCGTGAAGACGGCGGCGGCGGCGCACGGGCGGTCCGAGGTCAGGAAGGCGAGGTCGGGCTTGGTCTTGTTGCCCGGCTTGACGCCCACGAGGATGCCGCTCGCCTGGAACCCCTGCGGGTAGCTGCCCTCGGTGGGCACATACTTCTTCTTGGCCGCCGGGATGCTCTCGGCGGAGACGGAGTAGTAGCGGGCGAAGGAGCGGGTCAGGGTCAATTGCTGAGGCAGTGCCTTGAATGAGGCGGCCATGATCGCTTGAGGGGTGCTCCGGGCACGCCTGAGAGCAAAACTGGCGTGAATTGGCGTCTTCTGGTACCAATTGGGTGAGTGTTGGATGGGCAAGATAGATGAGTCGAAGCTGTGAGTCGGCACCTGGGAGCTGGAATTTGTGACCGGTATCGCTGCCCCACTCATTGTCGTTTCTTATCAGACCAGGTACTATCTATCGTCACCGAGCCTAGACCATCTTCTCACCGAGGCCTGACATCGAATATCGAGCGACGCACGCGTCCACCTCAACCTTGAACAATCTCTCATGTCATTTCCGTCCAGAGTTGCCTATGTTGAATTGCGATAGATTTCGTCGTCATTCAACGACATCGTCAATCACAGCAATCCATTCGCAAGCCAGTGACGCCCCAACATGAAGGCTCAGCATCGCCACAACTGGTCTTGCAGGTTGCTGACACGTATCATTGGCATGAGGGTCCCTTCCCACCTGCCGTGCGGTCGTGACGGCTTGTCTCCGGCCTCGACATACATGGCCTCTTACCGTCCCTTCTTCTTTGCCCCTGGGCCCTCCAATTATATAGCCCTCGGGGGATGTTCCCTCGTCTGTGAGCAAGGCATGATGAAGCCATCTTTGCCTGCGATTTCCATGGTTACTGATCTGACCCCGACTGAATGAGGTTCCCGTTGTCGTCCTAATTTTTCGCGCGGGGTTGCGTTCAATCTCCAAGAACGCCGTCACGGTCTCCACCACGTGTCAGCATGGTAAAAAATCAATAAGGCCAATTGCCACGCTACAAGCTACGGAGACATCTCTAATAAGCACCCCCTCACGCCCAGTTTCAAGTAGACTGTTGTAGCTCTACTCCCTCCGCCTTCCTGCCCTCCACAAAATCAACAGGCGCAGTATACGTCTTCCTCCCCTGCACAAAGTACATGACGGTGGCAAGAGCGATGACGGCTGCCCAGATGAGAGGCGCCCAATTCGCGTCGGCTACGCCCACGGGCAGAGACAGAGGGAAGCAACAGAAGACAATGATGAAGCCGCTGTAAAGGAAAGCAAAGCCGTTGATGGCTAGGCCGTAGCGTCCAAGGCTCCAGCGTGCCGGGGGGAGGGGCTCGTGTTTGATGCGCTTGAGGAGGACGCAGCCGATGCTGAGCATGTAGGTGCTCATGAGGCCGAGGGTAGACAGGGAGACGAGGATATTGAAGGCGGCGTCGGAGCCGATTTGGATGAGGCTCAGGAGAACGCAGACGCCGGAGATGACGTACACGGAGTTGAAGGGAATCTTCCACTTGTTGTCCCTGTTCAAGCCATGTCAGCGATGGAACGGCGAAAGGCATACTAGTCTCTGGCGGCGATCGGAGAATCTTACATGTGTCCGATGAAGCCGGAAAAGGGAAGACCCTTGTCTCGGGCAAAAGCCCACGTCTCGCGAGCACAAGTCGCCAGAGCGGTGATGTTGCCGAGGTAGATCAGCACCCAGAGCAGAATGTTGAAGAACAGGTTCAGACCGCTCGAGCCCGTCCTGTCGAAGAGAACAATGAAGGGCCAATCGGATTCGATCTGGGGATACGTTTAGTATTGCCTGCAGTACGACCTGACGCACGAGAGTCAGGGGAGAAACTTACGACATCCTCGATAGGCCCGATGCAGAACAGCATTGTGATGAGCATGATGAACCCAAAGAACACGTTGCCAAGATATGACCATACCATGGCTCTCGGCACAACGATCGATGCGTTCTCTACCTCCTCAGCGATGTGTACAACACTATCGGAGCCGAAGCAGCACCACATGATGTAAATCTGACTCGTCAAGTACGCAGCGCCCATGTTCTCCCATCCGCTCTGGTCCTGAAACGTCAGGAAGACGTCTCGGGCAGAGTTCTTGTCGCACAGCACCCACAACGGAATCATGACGACGAAGAAGCCAACAATGTGACCGATCAGACTCGCAGTCTCGAGCTGCGGGAAAAATGGCGTTCCGTAGGTGTTGAACATGACAGTGAGGAAGAGAATGGCCCACATGAGGAGGGTGATCTGCCAGCTGGTGAAGGCGTAGTCTGGGTTCGTGGCGTTGATACAGGCTTGGACCTGGTAGGCGAGGACGTAGACACTACTGGCGAGACTGGCAAGCCATCCCAGCGTTGTCATCCATCCAGACGCGTACGAAAGCACCTTCTGGTACGACGGAGGCGAAAATTCGGAGACCCAGTGGTACTGCCCTCCCGACGTCGGCGCCATAGACGCCATCTCGGCGAGGGAGAAGACGACGGTGGAATAGGCGGCGGTGGTGGTGATGAAGCACCAAAAGAGCCCAGCGAACCCGCCATTCGTGAAGCCGACGGACAGCGAGACGAGGACAAACTCCCAGGTTGCCATGTAGATGGCGACAAAACCCAAGGCCGACCACAGTGAGAAGTTGCGCTTGAACTGCTGTTTCTTGCCAAGTCGCTGCATATCACGCCAGTCCTGGCCCGTGCCGCCTAGTCGCAGTCCATTGCCGTAGTCGTCGCTGGTAGTTGGCGATGTCGACCGCCTCTCGTCGATGTCATCCTCGCGCTCTGTAGGCGACTTTTGGTAGCCTACCTTGTTCTCCATCGCATACGCTTGGCTGATGAGCCAGGTCGATTGGAATTGATGGCGAGAACGTGGTCTGGAGTGAATCACGGCGGGGAACTACTGTTTAATGTATAGCGATGGAAAAAAAAAGACACGACCTTATCATGCAGCAGGGGTTGGAATTGGTACCGAGATCCTGGTTCGGGGTATCCAATAAGAGTGTCTCACACATCTGCAACATGCATCCATGGATCTTAGTGTTGGAGGTTTACCCAGATCCAGAGCGATGATCCGTCCATCCTTTTTATGGTGCAGATGCAATAATGTACAACGAAATAATGCATAGTAGTGCTGTGCTGAATATAAACAAAAAGGGCCGCTGGCACATTCGACATGCCCTACTACACACGATCACCTATGGTCAGTGTTCCAGGCAGCGGGAACGAATGATTGATGTCCGTGTCGGCTGAGGCCAATTAATACATAGACATAGAAATATAGTCCGTGAAGGGCAGATTTTTTGTCCGGTGGTTCGCTACCAGCGGAAACCTGATGTTGAATATTCTTCTCGCTTTTCAAAACTCTGTTGAATTTCGCCATGACGGTCATGAAGAGCTTTCATTTGGGCTCTTCCTTATACACCCACCGACATCATACTGAGAAACAAACTGCCGACTGAAACTACGCAGATTGATGGTACCTCTCTTTAGATCCAGGCTTGTCGATGAATACAGGCGTTGCCAGTCGCTGGCCCGGAGGCTACAATTGACTGCCCAAGCATCGTCTGAGTATCAGTGGCGCATGATATACAATGCGCGTCCCTGGAAGTCTTCTACTATGGCCTCGATGTACGAAATACCTGTGCGTCCCGTCGCTATCAGCATGAACAACATGGTGCATCTTTAATGTTTCCAAGCTTATCTTCCCGCCTAAGGGGCCCACGGATCCGACAGCCGATGAGTAGTACATGGAACTAGTAGACATGCAGATGGCGACGCTGTAGGAACAAGTACGTCGCACGACGAATCGTCCGTTGGGCAACCACATATGAGGAACAACTCGAAATCTGGCTTTCGGAGATGGAAGAAGCAGGGAAGGGCGCAGATTTCCTGCTAACATCTCCCTTGTCACCATACATGCGGGAAAGCTGGGAAACTGGCCGTTTCTGGCTCGATTATTCCATAAGAAAGAGCTGGGCATTTGACGCCATCTACTGGAAGTATCTGGTTGAGAAGTTCTTCGGCAAAAGGACACAAATCATCCGGAGAGCGAGCTTTGGAGATTTGTTGACCGAGGAGGGACAAGCAGCTACGGAACCGCTCGAACGCTGGAGAATGGAGGTCTCAAGGAACCGAGTTATGGTGAAATAGGATGCAGGAGAAGCAAGGGAGCTATTGTCTGCCTTGTTATGAGATGAGTAGCGACTGAGTCCGCTCAAGCTGTCCGGCAGTCCCTGAATGAGAGGTTTCTTCAACTTGCATCGCGCGTCCTAGGATGAAAGCCGTCTCTAGATAGCATTCCACCAAGCACGACAGCATACAAACATGTAAAGCCAGCCATGAAGATGTCAGTCCCTCTGCAGAGATGAACCTCAAAACTTGATCTTTTAAACAGTATACGAAATTGGAAAATCAGGAACAGAGCATCAAATGGACGAGGCGAGCGTGTTCTGCATTTTGGATTGCGGTGTTGATTTCGGACCTGAAGCTCCAATACGCACCAAATCCGCATTGGGCTGCCACCTCCAAACTGGCACGAGTGGGCCAAACATCTCTTATCGGCCCAGGCAAATCCTTATCGCCAACCCGCCTTCTGAAAAAAATCCAGACCCTCCCACCTTCTATCCACCCCCAATTGACAGAGCAGAGCCACCCTCCTGTACTGCGACCGCAACACACCACAACCGACCAAGATGGCGCCCTCCAAGACGAAGACGATGAAGAACAAGCACGCCGGCGGCAAGGGCGGTCAGAACAAGCACCAGGACCGGAAGCCCGGTCCGCCCGACGGCATCGTGCGCGCGAAGAAGACGGCCGGCACCCCGCCCTCGACCAAGACGATCGTGCAGAACAAGGTCGCGCGCCTGCTCGAGAAGCGCAAGAGGGACAAGAACAAGAAGTACACCGACGAGGAGCTCGGCCTGCCCAAGCTCAACATGATCACGCCCGTGGGCGTGGAGAAGCCCAAGGGCAAGAAGAAGGGCAAGATCTTTGTGGACGACCGGGTACGTTTTGACACGGCGCACGCGCGTACAGACCAGACGGTCTCAATTCCCATCTTGCCCTTCCCAGATTGCTAACAGTCTGCGCAGGAGAGTATGAGCACGATTCTTTCCATCGTCCAGGCGGAGAAGGAGGGCCAGATCGAGTCCAAGATGATCAAGGCGCGCCAGATGGAGGAGATCCGCGAGGCAAGGAGGCTAGAGGAGGAGAAGAAGGTCGAGGAGCGCAGGGCGAAACTCGAGGACGTCAAGGACGGCCTGCGCAAGAAGAGGAAGCGCAGCAACAAGAACACGGGTGCCGACGAGGACAAAGTCAGCGAGTTGGCGGCGGCGGGCACCCGCGCCACCAAGCCCAAGTCGAAGAAGCGCGTCTCCTTCGCTGGCTGAATGGCGCCTGTCAGCAGAGGGATGGGTTTCGCAAACTGTAGTATGCATCATGTTCGGCGTTCAGGCGGGGTCGGAAAACAATTATCTTCTTGTGGCTTTTAAGACTCGGGCATGGCGTTGTCGCAGATGCCATGACGAGTGGCGGGTTGGTGGCGCGAGGTCCTGCAGGGGACCTCAAGACGCGAGCAATGGAGACGAAATACCCAAAGCCTAGCAATGGTCTTTTTTTGTTCGTGATTCTTGCACCTTCATCTCGGCTTTTACGGTCCTAAAGAAATTGAAATCTAACATGAGATCTAACTGACATACTACTCTAGTTTCAAACACAACGCACGCTCACAGATCGTGTACTCTATCAGGCCTTCTGGAAGTTGCAAATCTTCATCTTGCGCACCATTGGCAGGTACCGAGGCTGCTTCACCTCACTGCCAGAAGCAAGCTCGTGGTCGATACTCTCGGAGTGAATGTCGAAGGCCATGCGGTTCAAGAAGTTAACCACCTGTGCTCTAGTCAGTTCGCAAGTTCCTTTTGTAGAGGAGAATTCACGTGGGACTCACCGGCTTCGCATGCCAGCGTCCACCACCCATTTCAAACCAGGAAAGGTGTCCGCCGAGAGAAGTCGTGCACAAGACGGTGTACGGATTCGTCTTGAACTCCTGATACGGAACGGCTTCATTGACAGCGATCTGGTGAGGAGTTAGTCGCCCGGCCTGTAATGCGAATCGATATCAACCATACTGGGTCATCTGTTGCGTGTACCGCAAGGAAGGGAATCTTGATGGCGACCACTGCATCGCACGATGATGCATCGCGATAGTATGCATCCTCGGTAGGATACCCCCAAGAGGCACACCTATGAGGTTAGCAAGAGATGGATAGTTGGCTGGTGCCCACATACTGCACTTCTCGATCGAACTCGTAGATGTAAGTGGCCTTTTCGATTCGTTCGTAGTCAAGGTCAGTAAATTTGCTGAGCGAGTCTTTGTGCCCTACAATGAGATTTCTCATGTTTGCTTTTGCCGCGTTAGCCTCTTGACTTCGTGAAAATTCCAGACTGATGGGGTACGCACTGCCCATCACCCGCTGATAGACCTCTTTGCCCAGTAGAGTTCGCTGCAGAGACTTGTTGGCAAGCTCGAGGTTGAAGGGATTAGAGCACACAACAGCGGCGCGAAGCTGGCAGTTCGGGCCCTCCTCACCGCAGTACTACGCCTTGTTAGCATCTGCCAACGTCGTGTCAGCGTGTGCATGGACACATACAGTGGTGAGCATGTTTGCTCCTAGGGAAAAGCCCAATCCGTAAAGAGGTCGATTAGGGAATTTCTCTCTGAACCAATTGACCATCTGGGAGGGATGGCATGTCAGTGACACTTTTACCGAGCATTCGTCTAGACTCGTCTCACCTGTCGAATGTCCCAGGTTGCGCGAGCATTGTACAGAACGCCGCTGGTGAACTTGCTCTGCGCGCAACCCCGCGAATTGATGACACACACATCCCACTTGCCCTCCTCAAGAAGAGGTGCGATGGCGTGCCTCAGATAGATTTCATGAGAGCCGCCGGAAAGGCCGTGAAGGACGATCAACTGGGGCTTGGTATCATTGGAGCCAAGGCTTTCGAACTCATCGTCCGTGAAATGAACAGTCCGCTCCGGAAGCGAGTCATCCGTCTCGTCAAAGGCATCAACGGCGAAGTCTACGGCGAAGGTGCCATGGTAGGTCTGCTGATCGGCCTCAAAAACCTTTCGCTTGTAGTACACGGAAGGACCGGCCTGCTTGACCGAGGTGTAGAAAGTTTGCATGTGGCCGTTGAATAGGAGAGGGTTTAGTTGACAGGGTGGCACACTGCTCTCACAGACCTTCAACAAGTCCGTCTGCGCGCCATTCTTCTCTCGTAGAGGTAAAGGTGCGGTAGCGTGAGTGTATTTGATCTTCGCCCTGCCGAGCCACTCCATAATGCGAAAGAGGCGGAAGGGGTGCAGTTCAGCGAGTACGGTGAGCGTCGGTGATGAAGCGAAAGGCTGATAGGGCGCGAGCACGACAGGAAGAAGTGAAGCTCCAATGGCAATCCAGATGGTCCGAGAAGTGGTCAGGCCGGTGTCGCGAGGTTGGAAGAAGGATAGTAGCCGGGAGATGGCATGGTTCATGGGTTCCATGAAGCCAAGGGGGTAGATTTTCAGAACGCGAGTCCCGGGTCCAAGTGGGGTGCCGACGGTGGGTTGGACACTTTAAGATATGTGTTGCGGATCTGAGAACAAGGATCTAGAGTGGTGTGGATCGGATGGCGCGCTGGGATGTCGACCTTGGATACTGAATCGGGTCAAGAGGCAAGTGGCTGGCAGCAGCATATGAACCTTGACGAAAGTATAGGCAGCGTGGAAGCGGGAAATGTGTAACGAAGTGATTGCCCCCCTACCTGATCCAGAGACTGTGAGAGGTATATCAACATGTGAACCTAGAACGACCGTTTGATGCTTCTGCACCTTAGTGTCTCAGTGGCTGTCCTCGAGATCTGGCAGTCAGGGTCACCAGAAAGAGAGATTCAGTGTCGAATTCAAGATTGTAGTGGGGCGTCGACGAACCGAGGCACGGAATCGCGGCTTGATTCAGGTGTAGATGACGAACCATTTGACACACCAGCCACATTGATCTATTTTGGGTTCGTCGTTGGTGTGGCGGTGTCGAGACGGAAGGATGGATTACATAAGGCACCCAAGGGAATGGGACGACGGGTCACGGACACGACGCGCTTCGATGGTGTCTGCGCACCAAGCCAAGGGGATCCTGTCGATGCAGGTGCCATGTCAAACCTCGGGGTCGCCTGATATTCATCCTCAAGGTGTGCGCGTTCACTGTCCCCTTCTCCACCGGCGGCGCGATCGAGCATTTAGCAGCGCAACAGCTCGATGATCCATGATCGACAGGGTCTCATCCAGATGGGCGCCGACGCCTGACCGAACTCTCGACACCAGGAACCAACCTCATCCAGCCGGAGCCTGCCCCAGGCATTGACATCTGAAATTTGGCATCCCGACGGTTCTTATGACCTGCCCAAAATGTCGTACCCGGGCCAAATGCCCACGGGGCAACCCGGTTACAGCAGCCAGCAGTATCAGTATCCGAACGGCCAGCAACAGGCCCCGCAACAGGCATATGTGCAGCAACACCAACAACAAGCGCCACCACTGCATGGCCACGTTCAACAGCAGCAACATGGGCTGCAGGTGCCACAGTACCAGCAGTACCAACAATATACACAGCAACAGCCTCAGCACCACCAGCGGCCTCAGCACCATCAGCAGCACCATCAGCAGCCACAGCAGCAGCAGCAGTTCCAGGGCTATCAGCATCAGGGACAAATGCCCCAAGGCCACTATGCCCACCTCTCTACACCCGCGCCGTCGATGAACTATGTCAACGTTCTGGCAAATAACAACGGCCAATTTTCGACATTCGACAATACCTTCGACCCACGACAAGAACAGCGCCCTCCTTCCATATCCCCGGCACCTTCGCCATACCCCGCCGCCCAACCCTACCAGGTTGCTCCTGCGCAACTCCAAGCGATTACTCCTACTCCGCCTCGAGCCTACTCGTCACCATCGCCAGCGCCGGTTCCCCAACAGATCCCACAGTTTCAGGTTCCTCAAACCGGCTCAAGAATAATGGGACAGCAGGATATCATGCCCATTACCGCCCAACAAAGCCATGTGTCGCTGCAACGTCCAGCACCGGCGTCGCTTGCCAACGAGTCTCACCGAGTTCAACAGAGCCCCAGTCCGGCCTTTGCCAAATCACCCCTCCCAACGAAACGGCCGTCAGTTTCGGCAATGAACTCGCCCGGCATCAGCAAGAGGTCTCCAGCGATCCCACCACGCCCGTCCCCTGCTTCCTCGGCCCGCGCTTCCCCAGCTATGACTCCGAAGATAAGGCCGTTCGAGTCTGCGACCGTACTGGTTCATGTCGCCGAAGAGTGTTTGAGCAAAGCATATTCCGCTGTTCATAGTGTTGCCGCTTCACCAGATGAGGGCCGATTGCGAGAGTATCAGAAACTCATCTCCACAGGCTTAGCCTGCTTGGACGCCGCTGTGCAGACGAATAAACTTGCGCCACGCCAAGAAGCGAAGGCGAGACTCAGATATGCATCAATATTGTACGAGGAGACGGAAAATCTGCAGGAGGCAGAAACCACTTTGTTCCAAGGAATAAAGCTCTGTGAGAAGGTTCGTATTCGAAATTTGATGGCCCAGCGAGTCGATATTGACACTTCAACAGCATCGTTATACAGATCTGAAATACTGTATGCAGTATGCTGCGTTGAAAGTCCTGTTCCAGAGGAACCACAAGGCAGCCTTTATTGCCATTGACAAGCAGATTGCAGAGTGTCAAACGTAAGTCCCAATCGGATCGTAGGTTCTGGTACATTGCTAAGACCTTGTAGATTCAAGCACTACCCCTGGTTGTATGCTTTTCGACTTCTCAAGACGACGTTGCAAACGTATGCCGGCAACGCGCCCGATGCCAACCATTTCGACAACCTTCAAATGCTGGGAAACTTCGCTTACGAGAGGGGTGACAACGCTATTGGAGTGTTGGCCTCATTACTCGAGGGCCTCGCTCATCTGCGCGTCATGAAGTCTGACAGTGTCGAAAGGGTTCAGACATGTCTTGCGCAAGCAGCCATGTATCAGTTGGATCCTACTGTCAAGGTACCCCAACTCGATATCTTGACACTGCTGCTGGACCTCGCTTGCAGTATGCATCAGAAGAATCCAGACACTCTGGTGCAGAAATTGTCCGCACTAGAGTCAAGGTTAGATGAAACGATCAGCTCTCAGGACTGGACAGATGACGCCACAGAGGTCTGTGTTCCTATGAAGAAGCAGCCCTCATCTTCCCTCATCATCAGTGAGGACACAACTGCGATTCTCCGTCCCGGGAAAGATGACGAGGGAACTGATCTGGTGGTTCTATCGTTCCTGTCGAAACAAGAACTTTTCGCATTGGTGTAAGGACTCAGCCATTTTACACATTGATGGCTAAAGCTAACGAGACACAGCCACGCTTTTGGGGGGCTTGCGAACATGTATAGGCCCGCATCGCGAGAGCAAGTAGGCAAGATGAAGAGCCTCCAGCGATGGGCGGCCGGGCTGGAGACCGTGCAACATGGTATGTCAACCGTATACTGCCAGCCAAGATGTTAGTTCTGACCTTGCTAGTTTCTACGCAACACATGTTGGGAAACCGCGCCTTGGCGACCGTTTCGCTGCATGAATCCATCAGACAGACCAAGTGGCGAACAGAGATCTTCTGTTACTTGCAGCTGCTGATTGGTCTGTACAATGCAACTCAGAGCAAATGGAAGCTCGTAGACCAAAGTGTCTCTAAACTCCAGAAAGCGGCCACGCCTGCGGTCAATGAGATTTTTACACTCTTCACACTATATCTGACAGGTGTCTATTATCAAGGCACCGGCGAGTTCGAGACAGCACTCACCATCTATGAGGATCCGCGGTTGCAGATCCCCTCTGGACCGGATGGTCCTGAGAGTAGAAAGCCAGCAGAGCTAGAAGTCTGCATACTGGCTGCGATGAGTCGGCTATGGATCCTCCAAGACCCGGGGTTCCAAGATGAGCAGACCACAAATAAACTCTTGGAAAGCATACAACCGCTATGCACAACACATCCCGACTCGGAGTTCCGCACTGCCTTCAGTCTCGTCCAGGTCACGACTCAGCCAGACCTGGAGATGAACATTGTGAAAAAGAACATCCAATCCGCGCTTAACGGAGCGCAAAGGACGAACAACACTCACTGCCTCGCAATAGCGTTGACGATCATGCGTTGTCGTCTCTTCGAGAACGTGGTGGGTGAGCAAGCGTTGAAGAGCGCCAAGGCAGCCTCGCAGCAGGCTAAGCGCAGCGGCAACCTCCTCTGGATGAGCGTGGCGGACGGCATGCTCGCCAACTCGTACGAAGTGCAGGGGCAGCTTGCCGAAGCACGGGCGGCGCAGGCTGCGGCGCAGGAGAACGCCAGTCGCGCCGCGCGAGCGTTCGAGTGAATTGTTAGACTATTATTTTACACCATGGTGTTGTGGGGGAGTGGCATCAAAACCTGGCGCATGGAAATCTTGATTTGACGATTTGTCAACTTGCAAATACCCCCTTGCTCCGGGAAGAGCAGTGTTTTGGCGGAAGAATATGGCTGGATGAAGGACTGGTGGTGGAGCTGCGGTCGTGACGGGAATACGCCAGTGTCTGGTGCTATTGTAACTACGAGATCTCTGATGACTCATTATCAGCGCTGCATACATATCCAGTATACCATGGCTGCATGGAGCCTTGATGTGCGAGGGCCTCCTTGTTTCAATCTCTCCGATCCTATCGTGCCGCAGTTGTATTGAAGCCAGAGACACGTCGGGGGCAGCCTCCAGCTATAGGGTGGGACATCCAGTAGCCGAGGAGGCGTGGGCTCGTTCGGATCCGTTTACCAGTATTTGACACCAAACATCAATCGTCGAATAGGCGGATCGCAGCTTACAACATAAATCAAGTCAGTAGTAATCTTATACTTACAAGACCAGCTCGAAGACAGGTATAGCAGGATCTCGACACACGGATACGACCCGCCCGCAAGGCTGCTCTACGCTCGCGCAAGCAGAGCAAACCCACGACTGGATGCTGTCACACCTCGTTTGAGGAAAGCGCGGTGATGATGGCTTGCATCACCAGTGTGCCGTGTCATTCAGGGTCCTCAGCTGCCAAGACGCGGCGTTCAGCGCCCGCCCCCCAACCTGACTCTTGTAGCATCAGGGCCCCTGGTCTTGCCGCACATGGCGTCCACTGGCGAACTCCGCAGGCGTAGTTGACTAGGTATACGAGGCATCAAACGTGACCCTGCTTGAAGCTGTACTGGTGGCTATTTCGTGGCGCCAAGCATAGAGCACGCCGGCGGCATTCAGCCTCAGCCTTTCGGGCTGGGTAGGAAGCGGTGCCGACCACCGTGGATCGAGGTACAAATGGCTCAGTTCGCATGTGCGCAGAGCAGAGACTTATACGACTGTCGCAACATGAAATAAAAGCAAGGCAAACACTGCTCTCCTGCGAACAGGTATCCAATCGTTGCCCTGACCCCTGTTTGCCTTTGGCTCTCTTAAAACCCAACCGCAAGGCCCCGAGGGGCGCGACAATAGCAAGCAACATGACTACGACGGCGCCCTCAATGTCTAGTCCTACGAGCATTATCTGCGATTATTGCCTCGAGTCGAACCTTGAGTTCTACGAACCGTCCAAAGACTGCGAGGCTGCGGCCCGCGTCCTTGTCACCCTGCTCGGCAACAAGTCTCCAGACATGGACTCTCTACTTGGCTACCTCCGTTCATTCGGTGGCTCGGAGGTTCCGGACTGGCAAGCCTTCAACTGGTTCTTCTGCGCTCGGGATTGCGATAATGCCCTGTTGAACGAAAAGTTGATTTACCAACCACAGCGGGAGTGCGATAAGCAGATCTGTGCTGTCTGGGAGTGGGACGGGAATGCTGACATTGTTGGTGTTGGGGTATGTACGCTCGCCCTCACTGTGAGTCGAGGAGCTCTGACTGGGTAATCTCGCCAGATGATGGTAGTATACGCCATGGGAGCTATACTCTCAACGATGTATCTCATCACCTTCATCCACGGTATGCTGAGGGACAACAACTATCAAAGTTTCAAAGCTCCCCAGCTCCCTCCTCAAAATGGCATCCTGGACGCGATCCGGAACATGTTCTATCACAGCTTCGGGGCCTTTCATTCCGGACTTGGTCTTCTGACGGCTTCGGTGTTGGTGGCTACGCTCATCATAGCCGGACAGAAAGAGAGCGTCTACGACATTGAGACGTCGTTCCTCTGTTCGGCGACCCTGACCGCCATGTTCTTCCTCACACTGCCAGCCTACCTGGACATCGAGCAACGATACGGCTCAGGGGTCTTCTTCGGCTTCGTAAACTGGTTACTTTTCGTCATCTCCATGTCAATGAAGCCAACGGCTGCGCAGGAAGCCAAGAAGGTCAAGGACGATGAGCCCTTCTCCTTTGAGGCCTTCTGTTGGGACAAGCAAGTATCTGACGAGGCCGCGACGGTGACGATCATAGCTCTCTCCATGGTTCCTTTGTGCGTGTTTCTGTTGGCTGGTCTGAATGCGGCCATTGCCCGCTGGACGAAGAGGCCGAAAGAGAGCGTTCCTGTTCTGGGTTGGCTGTTCTTCAGGATTCCGTGGAGGCTGGCGTATGCTCTATACTTTTTCGTCTTCATGTGGGCCTCCCTGGGCAGCTTGTTCAAGCTCAAGTCTGAGATATCCAAGCTCAACGATGGAGGGGAGGCCAAGTCAGAGGAAAGATGGGGGTTCGGACAGATCCTAGCCTTGGCGACGTGGCTGCCCGTGTTCGAAGAGGCCATCATGGTCACGTACAGTGAGTCGCGTCCTCGGTCGATCGTTGCCCTGGAAGGTTTGCTTGCTCTTGAACCCTGTGTAGCTAACCGTGCGCCACGCCACAGAAAATGCACGGTACGCCAACCAGCGAAGGATGAATGGGCATTTCGTTGGCGTTGAGAAGCCGGTCGAGGAGGAGAGCGTCTGCCTTGTGGCTCAGACGCCCCAAAACTATCGCGAGATAGTGACAACGGACGAAACAGCCTAGACAGAAGGCGTAGTTAATTGAATGATAGAGACCTAGTTACCTGTACAGCCGGAGTAGGTTGTGAAAGAGAGAGAATCCGGCCTAGTCTAATTTTGCCTATCATATGGGCGGTCTCCGACTTTCATTTTCCGCACCGTTTGATTTCGCAGGTCAACAAGAACATCGTCTTAGCCCTGCGACAGCTTTCAGCAACTGTTTATGAAGCACAGCTTGCCAACTGCCTCAACCCGGCCACATAAGAATGCCAGAGCCCTGTGCGCTTGACCAATGTCCAACAACAGGCACCATGATGCGAAATGAGTCTGGAGCTGAAAGAATTGTTCATTTTTATGTAGTGTAAAATCAAGAGATTGCGTGCGACTGGACACGAGGCGGAAATTTCTGATCATGGCTGTCGGAGACGAGATCATAATCTCAGATCCAGTGAGATGTACTAAATAGAGATATGAGTTCCCCTTTACCATGTTCTACAAAAAGAATATGGAGCACATAATATTCATAGTCGAGGTCTTGCCGTTTCAGTAGAATTACACAAGGTCAGAAGCATCGCCAGGGGAATCTACGTCCTCTTTGGCATCTTCGAAGACGAGACAATCCGAGTCCGTGTCCGTGTTCTCCTCAGAGCCTGACAAGAAATCAAGTGGGTTCAGAAGACCGCTTTCCCTTCGGATATTGGCATCGCCCGGTTTAGCATCTATTTGGAGGATCGACAACAGGTCTTCGAACGCAGAAGACAGCTTCTCAGATGCATCATTCCTAGCATCCAGCATCTGCTGGTATCGATTCAAAATAAACGAACTATCAGTGCGTGTTTGAAGATGGTCCGCTTTCGTAAGAAGTCGTATTGTCCGTACATCAGCGTACTGGGCTACGACTTCCAGGAGGCCAGGTCCTTTGAGCCTGGGACACTCGACGTATTCGGACCAGCGCTCGAGTAGAAGGCTGAGTGCACCATGGTTGTTGTATTGGATCGCTGCGGTAAGCGGAGTCTGCCCGCTTTTCGAAGTGGCATTTATGTTTGCGCCATACTCGAGAAGAAGCACTGCGTGCGCAGCACTGCTACCCCTTGCAACATGTAGGAGTGGAGTGACGCCGTCCACACCGCTCGCTTCGATTTCAGCACCAAAGTCAAGCAGTGTCTTCATTAAAATGGGATCCGGGGCATTGCGAGCCGCACAGTTGAGCGGCGTACCGAACTTGATTCCAGGGGGTAACTCGGGGTCCGTCAGTGCACCCGCCTCAAGGAGAAGACGGACACAAGTGGTCTGGTTTTGGTTGGCAGCGAGTGTTAATGGCGTATTGAGTTTTATGTCCATGTTGTTGGGGTCGGCGCCCCAACTTAGCAAAGTGATGACAGCTCGATCGTCGCCTCTGGCCGCGGCCCACTGCAGTGCTGAACGTCCCGTAGCATCTTGACTGTCCACTTTCCGGGGATCGCAGCGTATCTCTTCCTCCAGGTCCCCCCCACAAAGATTGAGCACAATTTTGTGGATACGGGCAAAACCTTGGCGCTCAACGTAATCATCAAGTTCTGATATGAGCCGGAGGATCTCGACCACTTCTTGTGGAATTCGACCCCTAAGGATGATGTCCCCTGCCTTGTCACTAGGGCAATCGTCGCTTTGAGCAATTGGTCTGAGATGAATCTAAATCAGCATCTCCCGTCACCTAGGCTGCGTGTGTACGGTACCTGTAGGTAGGATCTGCCCCTGCTGCCATGAGAAATTTGCAAGTTTCGTACTGTTGTCCATACAGTGCCCACTATGGAGGTCATCAGCTAGTTTGCTTCCGCCGAGCATTGGATTACGTTTCCTTACCCGAAGGAGAGAGTAGCCTCTTGTAGAGCTAACGTCTCGCGGCGAAGCCAAGCCTTGACGGAAAAGACCCTTTAGCCCATCTATATTCCCGTCTAGAGCAAATGTGACACATGGCGAGGAATCCGCGACTCGTCGTAGGGTGCTGAGCTGTAGAGAAGGGCCAACGTTGATCTCGTACATCATTTGGAGGCGGATAATTTGAGACCAGCAGAACCCAAGCGGGAACCAATACTCGGCGGTAACTGATGGAACTTGAGCCTTGACGCAGCTTGGTGTATCGCATTTGGCACTGATAAGTGGTAACCCGCTGTAGCCTACAAAAAGTTGCCCAAGCATGCGGTCCATGAATGATGGCGTCTTTTTCTTCTGTGCAGAGTGGCAAGAGCAAGAGCAGGTTCCCTGACATGCTGAGCGAACCTGCCTTAGATGCACTCTCACTGATGACGAGTTGGCATCGATGCGTGCAGCCGAGACCGGACTAACAGCTCTGACCGGACGTCTGCGTGCCAATGGAGCCGACTGGCTATAGAGAGGGCCGACCTGCGAAATTTGAGAAGCCTGGACGTAAGAGGCCTGGGCCTGCAGCATAGCCTCGACTCTTCCAAGCCGTTCGTCAACCTCGGTATACTTTGAACGCAGTGACTTTGATATGCTTTCCTGATGTTGTTCGAGCAAAGTCTGTATAACGCTGCTAGTCGTTTCGTCTATTGGCATCTCTGGCTCCTTAGACTGGGATAGTTTGATGTTTAATTCCTCAAGATGTAGACGAACAAACATCATGTCTCGTCTGGCAAGCTGGTGAGAAGAGTAATTCTGGAACAACAATAGTAGTAGTGGACAAGCGAAGGGGACGTACGAGTTGGAAGCTCCTAAAAGAATGTTCAGACTTGACTTGACGCCTTTGATTTCGCCCTGCAATATGGCGACTCGCGCATAGTCTTTCCTCCACATCAACAAGCGTGATACGGCATCTCTCTTCTTTGTACCTGATGCGATATTCCTCTCAAGGATTATCTTCAGTTCTCTCAGAATATTTTCACCTTTTGTCAGCAGGATCGGCAGCGTTGACTCTCCATGACTTTTCCATCCCGAGATTCTTCTTTCCTCTACCGCAATGGCAACCTGTTGCAGCACGACCTTGATGTCCTGCACCTCATTGTTCAAGCCATGGATGTGACCTGGAAGTGACTCCAGTTCCTCACGCAGTCTGACCAGTATATCGGTAACCTGTGCGATGAGTGTCGACACGGCGATAATGCCTGCTGTTATCGACAATGGGTCCATCCTAGTTGTGTATCAAGGATCATTGCCCGCAAAATTGGAGGACAAACATATCAGATCGTCAGGCAATGAGGTAATTGAGGGGTTATCATGGGATGATACCAGGAACGAGGCTGAGCAATCTCGCGGCGCCTGACTAGATTGATGGGTGTGTATGTTGGTGATTAAGCGCTGCAGACGCACCCTTGAGGCCCGTTCCTTGCGCGTGTGCCAACAGACGTCATGTGATGATACCTGCATCTGCAAGCACATGGTTCTGGCTCGCGGTTTCCCACCTTTGGCTTGTGGGCTTTCCCCTCATTTTGTATTCGCAAATGTTCGCTTTAGTAAAATCTCGCCTCGGCCATCAATCTCAACGTTGTGCGTGTTACAGGTCGGCACCATGGACGATGAGCAGTCTCTGCAGAAGGAGTCAACCTTTGGCATCCAGATGCGCACCAATTATTTCTCATTCGCTGGGAATTACCATCCACTGAACCATGGCTCATTTGGGACTTTTCCTAAAGTGGTGCACAAGTACCAGCAGCAACTCCAATTGGAATGTGAGGCACGACCCGATACCTTCATACGATATACCTACCTGGAGCTCCTACAAGAAAGCCGGACAGCAATCGCACCGCTTCTCGGTGTGGATCCCGGGGAGGTTGTCTTTATCCCCAACGCAACAACGGGCGTTAACACTGTCCTTCGGAACTTGACGTTCGATGAGGGCGATGTGATTCTGCATTTCGGTACCATATACGGCGCTTGTGAGAAAACAATTCAGTCTCTCTCAGAAGTTTTCCCCATCGCAAAGTACTCGATTGAGATAGCATATCCGATAGAAGATGAAGAGATCATCAAGGGCTTCCGCAACGCTGTCTCGGCAATTCAAGCTCATGGCAAGCAAGCTAAGATCGCCATGTTTGATACCGTTCTGACGTTCCCCGGGGCTCGGTTCCCATGGGAGGCATTAGTGGAGGTATGCAGAGAACTCGGTGTCCTAAGCTTCATCGACGGCGCTCACGGGGTCGGCCACATCGATCTGGCCCATCTCGGCAGCGTCGGACCAGATTTCATGGTCAGCAACTGCTACAAGTGAGTCTTGTGCCTCGATTGATCGCAGATTTGGCAACTCTGACTCCCGCTACAGATGGCTGATGGTTCCGAGAGGCTGTGCGATTCTCTACGTGCCCTTTCGGAACCAAGGGTTGATTACAACCAGTATGCCGACGTCTTGGGGATACGAGACAGAAGAGGAGAGAGCGAAGCTGAACCCGCAGGAGTACTTCTCTCGTCTGTTCAGCAAGGTCTCAACGACAGACAACACACCCTATTGCTGTGTCCCATTGGCACTCAAGTTTAGGGCTCGTGTTTGCGGTGGCGAAGCCAACATCCGCAAGTACTGTGAGGACCTGGCAAATCGGGGCGGCGAGAGAATGGCTCAATTGCTGGGCACGACATGCCTTGGAGATCCATCAAGCTCATTCCGACGCTGCTGTTTCGTCAACGTTGGGCTGCCCCTGACACTAACGGATCTCGCGATCGATACAGATGGCGGCTCAAAAGTCGCCAAGTGGATGCAAGAGCGCACGCCGGCCGAGTATGAGACTTATATTCCGATCAAGTTCTATGCTGGGGAGTTCTGGTGCAGAGTCAGCGGCCAGATCTACTTGACGATGGATGACTTTGAGTGGGCTGCGAAGACGCTGCAGCAGCTCTGCGAGCGTGCGATCGCTGGTGAGTGGAGATAGCACTGGATCCAGAGTCGCATTCCGGATATTCTGTGTACAGTGAAAATGATGTCAAATAAGCATGTTTGGCCTATTAAGCAAGAATTGAAATGATGAACGATGAAAGAGAGGATGCCCGGTAAAGCACACCAGGTTGACTGTCTCACGGCATTCAGGGGCTGGGCTATGCCTGCCCCTGACGAAGCTGGGTGAAGATGACTAACATGCATGGTCCACTTTCGCAGACGTGACGTGAGGGAACCCAAGTTTTTTTTGGCCATCAGCGACGGAAGCTGTGATGCAGGTGCTGATGCTGATTCCGAATCTGCCCTGCACATTGCCATTTCCCTCCAAACCGCCAGGCTGTCCCCTCCAACCGCTGCCATGCTCAAATTGCATAGCGCGGCTCTTCGGAGGATCAGAACGCCCTACGTTTGCTCTGCCTGTCGTTTCCATTCCCAGGATCAGCGACTGCAATGGCAGACGAGCGCCCAGCGACCTGGCGTCGCGCATCGCCAGTACGGCAGCAGTAGCTCTCCGTCTGACCACGACAAGACCAGCTCGATCCCTGTCGCGCCGAACGATGCCCCCAGATCCGACAGCAAACCCTCGCAGCCGAAAGGAAGAGCGGCGCGAAACAAACGAGCTTCAGGCAAGGCACAGGCCAAGGCATCATCAGCAAATGCAACCAACAAATCCAAATCTACGAGACCCAAGTACACGCCCAAGGCCAAGAATGCTGAAGCGGTCGCGACGGAGGGCACAAGCCCTGAGATCATCCAGCAGGTCTTCTCCTCTCTTCAGGGACTTGAACAGAGCTACCGCACCATCAGCCGCCGCCTCAAGCAGTTTGAGCAGCAGCCCAACGAGGGGTCCGCCCCGGGCGCCAACCCAGCCGATGCCTCCCAGCCAGCCACCGTTGACGGAAACAAAAGCATGAACCAGTCGGTCCACAAGTCGGCTCAGAAGCTAGGATCTAAGCTGCGTGTCCTCAGTGGAACACTTGAGGTCCTGCGGAACGTCCTTGGGTCCCAGCAAATATCCATTGGCGAGCTGAGCAAGGAGGCGCGCAAGCAGAATAAACCGACAAAGGACGCAAACAAAGCCAAGCCTGCAAACGCAGCGGAGACAAGAACCGATGCCGATGTGTCGCGTGCCTCTGACAGCTTGTCCGCCAAGAGCTTCATCAAGAAGATCCCGACGGGTGCCGCTGCCGTCGCCGCCACCGTAGCCGCTACAGTTCCGATCCCTACCCCGGAAGCCCCGAGCACTCCATCACCTCCGCTTCGAAAAGATCTGGGCCCTTTGGACAGCCTGCCTGCGCACGATAAATACCTTGCCCGCGTTCCGGCGGTCGACCCATCAATTGATTCCCAATCTCCTGAGGTCAAGACGGCGAGAAAGCCCAAGAAGCCGAACGTCATCGCGAAGAAATCTCCACCGAATGTCAAAGTCGCCAAAGCCAGCAAGCTGGAACTCACTCCGGTGGATCGGCCTGGCGGACCTGAAGTTCCCAAGCTGGCCTACGGCCTCGACCGCGTGTTGTTCAATCCTGGCGTATACCACCTACAGGACCCTCGCTCGCGCGTTTACAATTTTGACCCCTATCTGTCCAAAATCATGCCCACTACCGAATTCGACTTTGGCGCGTTGAAGAAGTATGTCACATCGTCAAAAGATACCACGCTGAACGACCTGGCGGCCAAGCTTGGCAAGAAGTACAGTGGTTCGACGTCGAGCATGACCTCCATGCTCTCTCACTTTCACTTCCTGCTGTCCGCATGGCGTCCCATCAACCCCGAAAACCTAAGCCAGGGATTTGAGCCAGACTTCAGCAGCTACACTTTGATATCACGCGCGCCTGCGGCCATTTTCCTGACACTGAACAATGGCGTCTATTCCATCGATGCGGATAAGGAGTATGACACGGCCAACGTCCTCAGCATGCTAGGCAAGTCCATGGAAAAACTGTTGACGCTACCGAAGGAGGAGTTTGAGCGATACCGCCATAAATATTCGGACTCGATCACTGAAGAGGAGAGGAACGCGGAGGAGGCATTCCATTTCTCCACGCTAGGGGATTTCCTCATGCGATCGCAGCTTGATGCCTACGACAAGAGACTCCCTGGTACAGGCATGTTTGATCTCAAGACGAGGGCTGTTGTGTCGATTCGCATGGATGCTGCGCAGTTTAAAAAGGGTCAAGGCTACGAGATTCGCCGAAGGTTCGGACAGTGGGAGTCGTTTGAGCGCGAGTATTACGACATGATCAGGGCTGCTTTCTTGAAGTACTCCCTCCAGGTCCGCATGGGCCGCATGGACGGCATCTTTGTTGCCTTCCACAACACGCAGCGCATCTTTGGCTTCCAGTACATTCCTCTGGAAGAGATGGATACCGCTCTTCACGGAACGGACGACAGGAGCCTGGGTGACCAGGAATTCAAGCTCAGTCTGCACCTTCTGAATGAGGTCCTCGACCGTGCGACCAAGAAGTTCCCTGGACGGACGCTTCGTCTGCATGTCGAGACTCGACCGGGAGACCCACCCTTTACTTACATCTTTGCTCGACCTGTCACCGACGAAGAGGTGGCGCAAGTGCAAAACTCTAACCAAGCAGCTGTTGCTGAGTTTGAGAGAAAGCTCATGGGCATCGAGCAGGAGGAGAACGAGGCCGAAGCCACCGAGCTGGACATTGAACCGCAGCCGGCGCAAGAGGAAGAAATGACTGACACGCCTGAGGAGACGAGGCAGCAAACCCTTGAATTCTGGGAAGAGATGCAGGACAAGGTCGAAGAGGCTGTGGAGAATGATGCTCTTGGCGTCAACCACGTTCGCGAGGCCATCCAGTCGGCTCTTGAGCAGAGCGGTCTGCTCAAGGCTCGGTCTGCCGAGGAGGCGCAGAGCTATGTCGAGTCGCTGCTCGACGCCCTGACTGGCAGTCAGGCCTCAGACGCATCAAAGTCGGCAGAGGACGAGTTTCCCGTTATCTCAAGTGAGCTTACTTCTCCTGATACCGTGATTGAGGTCTCCGCTGGCGAAGACTCGGTCACTGAGGGCGGTCAAGCAAGGTTAGAGTTCGCCGAGGAGCCACGGTCGTCCGTAGAGGAGGCGGACTCAGCGTCTTCAGCGCTCGAATCATCCACTCGCTCTTCCGACCTCAGTTTGAAGGAGCTCATTCTCCGCGTGGCGGAGCGCATTGACAACAGGCCCGAGACGGAAGAGACCACCCTGACACCAGAACAGGCGGCCTCGGAAATCTCCAAGCTGGGAGAGTTTGAGCGGCTACTGGTTAAGCTGGTTGAGACCAAGCACGAGAGGTCGTCCAGTGAGACGACGGAGGATGTCGCGCCGGCTCTTTCTCCCGAATCCAACGAGACCCCTGCCGAAGCCGCCAACGAAGGCTCCGCCGCCGACAAGACTGCGCCTGCTACGGAGGAGCATCCGAAAGAGGAGCCTCTAGAAGACATCGTCGGCGACGAGATCCTCGGCATGCACCTGACGGTCCGCAACAAGGTGGACAACAAATACGTCACGCGTCCCGAGCGACCCAAGGACCGCAGCTCTCGCCCCCTGCGCTGGACCCTCGAGTACTCTATCGAGGAGATTCCCGCGCAGTCGGCCAAGCGCATCTACCAGTCCATCCAGACGCGGCGGAAGAAGGCCCTCAAGTCGGACAGCGACGACCGCAGCAATCAGTGGCGGCAGATGTGGCAGGGCAAGCTGCAGGACATGTCGCAACGCGGTCGCCGATTCCGACAGAAGGAGGACGCGCACGGCCGGAAGAATCCCGTGCACCTGTTCGAGAGGGAGGAGCCCCTTACGTGGCAGGAGGCGTTTGGACACGAGGACAACTGGCTAGAAAATCAGAAGAAGAGCGATGGCAAGGAGGAGGACGACTGAGGCGGAGATGGATACCCACGAAAAGGGAATGTAAAAGCAAAGGCCTGCTGTACGAAGGGGGGGTTTTCAATGTATCATGTACGATGTATTATACTGTCACCACTACCACCACCATCAAAAGCCTCTGGCGCGAGGTCTGGACAATACACCCTTCTAATTTCTTCACATTTGAAGGATCCGGCACTGTATGCATGAATAAATTCCTTTCAAGTGACCCGCGTTTGACAAGCTGAATTTTACACTGTGATTTACAAACCTGACCAAGCGGCTTGCCACTCGAATACCTCGGCCTGGGCGATCTGCCCCGACCCTATTCTCATGTCAAGTCGCAGGTGTAAGACTGTCACGGCCCAATGGCTGCTCCTTTTCAGCCCCACGTGCGCCAAACTCCAATCATGGGTATCTACTCTCTGTTAGAGGCGGCTCAGTCCCCGACGAGAGGCGCGGACAGACAGACCATTGTGTCCAACTCCTGGCAAGCGCTGCGACCATGGGCCCCCTTCCTCATCAAAGGGAGCCACCTGGTTCGATGGCCCATGGCATCATTCGCCCTTGGCACAGGGAGCGCCGCATTACTTGTTACTTTTTTTGGGGGGGGGGAGGGGGTTCCTTTGCGTTTTCTTTTCTCACAACCTGCCGTTCGTCGGCTCACCTACGGGGAAAGCCAGGTGGCTGGAACCCCGGTGGCGGCTGGAACCCCGGCGGCGCAGGAGGCGTGCCGCTCGGTGCGGGGAAGCCGTGCGGCGGCGGCACGTTGCCAAAGCCAGGC